>NW_007736190.1:0-22100 GCF_000696425.1 Galeopterus variegatus | reverse complement strand
ATAATACTCAAGATACTTGCTCAATTCTATATAAAGGGCCTGACATTTCAAAGGGCAGAAACCCTTTTTGGCCTTGGAGTAATACAAACCTGGTTTGAGTTCTGGCCAAATTCCTATCAGTCACTTCTCTACCATCCAATGTGTGTCATCAGTGTATTTGGAATTATCTTCTACTCATCTCTGCCATAAAGTTTCCTTTTTAAAATTAAATTATCTTCAGACTCCTCAATTCTCTTAGTAAATTTGCCTCATATGTTTGAGGACAGAAGCTACCCATTTCATAAAAAATAAATAAAAAACTAAAGTAACAGTAACAGAAAGCAAAGATAAATCCTTAAATGAGCCATGTTCACATCTTCACAGTTCACTTCTACAATCAAATAAAGCATTTAAAAAAAAGGAAAAGAGAAAGGAAGGAAAGAAGAGGAGGAGAAAGAAAAAAATAACAAGAGAAATCAGTGTCTGCATTTCATAACCTCACTTTTGACTTCTGGAATGGCCAAGTAATCTATTACTAGACTAGTCTTCCTACAGATAATAGCTATAATTCTGTACAAAATTAAAAAAAAAAAAATTACAGCACTAAAGAGTGAAGAAAATCAAGCAAATTCTGGAGGGAAGTTGATACTTGGATGAATAGAATGGCATGGGTGATTGTCATATTTTTACAGCTGGCAGTAATCTTTCTGGCCTGAAATATTAGTGAACAGAGATCAGAGAAATCACATCTGCTGGGAAAGTGAAGGGGGGATCCAGAAATGCAGAGAGCTAGAGATGAAGAGCTTTAAATTTTATATATACATTCTGTATATAAATTCTGTCCAAATCTCAGACTGATTCCTGAACCATTCATTTGTGGGGCAGACTTAAAGTAATACAACTACGGTTTAAACAAACCAATAAAACAAAAAACCCCAAAAAACCAAGAAACTGATATTTTATTTACCACTCAAAAGACAGAGTTTGCAGTTTTAGACCAAGAAAATTAATTGCTTGCTAAAATGAGAACAATAAAACTTATTCTCAGATCATTCACTATGTTCAGGACACAATCCCAAATTACTTGATATACAAAGGTTTGAGAAAATATGAGCCAGTCTCAAGAGAAAATGTTACCAATTAGGACCAACCCCAAGAATAACCAGATGTTGGAATTAGCAGGTGCAGGAGTTATAACTAGGCACAATTAAAAAAAGGAAAATATGGGCTGGCCCGGTGGTGCACTGCAGAGTACGCAGCTTGGGAGTGCGGCGGCGCTCCTGCCGAGGGTTCTGATCCCATGTGGAGACCGGTTCCCGCTCACTGGCTGAGCGTGGTGCAGGCGCAACACCGAGGGTTGCGATCCCGTTACCAGTCAGTAAAAAAGACAAAAAGGAAATTTAAAAAAAAAAAGGAAAATATGCTCACAAAAAATGAAAATTAGAAAACTGAGCAATGAAATTGTAAATATATCAAAGAACCAACATGAATTCTATAAATGAAAAAATTTAAATTTGAAATTAAAATATGTTGGATAAGCTAGGAGAAAAATAGAGATGACAGAGAAATGAATTAGTAAACTTCAATATAGATTCATATAAGCTATCCAATTTTAGGACCAATTTAAAAAAGAGAGAGAGAGAGAAAGAGAGAGTCCTAGGTACCTATGAAACAATATAAAAACGTATAGCATTTTGAAAATTGGAGTTCCAGCAGAAGTGGGGATGAAAAAGAGGGCAATAAATATATTTGAAAAATAATTGCCAAAAACTATCAATCTGGTGAAAGACATAAGTTTTTAGATGGATGAAGCCCAGTGCACCCCAAAAGGACAAATGCAGGAAAATCACAACTAATGCACATCATAGCCAATCTGTTAGGAAACCAAAGTTGAAAAGCAAATCTTGAAAGCAGCTCCAGAAAAATAACACATATAGTGAAACAATGGTCAAATTCCACTTATTTCTCAACAAAATCTATGAAACCCAGAAGACAGCGTAACAAAATTCTTTGAGTGTTAAAAGAACAGAACCAACCCAGAATTTTATGTCTGGAAAAATATATCTAAATATCCTTTTAGAAATACAGCAATATAAAGACATTTTGAGATAAAAGAAAATGAAGAGAATTAAATACCAACATACCTGTGCTACAAAACTATGCTAAATAAAATTTTTCAATATTAGGGGAAATGAAAGCAGGCAGAAACTCAGATCCTCAGGAAGGAATAAAGAGCATTAGAAAAGGTCTGAATAAATATGAAAACTATTTTTTATTCTTAATTTTTAAAATGTGATTGTTTAAAGGAAGAGTTATAATATTCCCTATGAGGTTTTTATTATATGAAGATGTAACATTGTAGAACAATATAGGACAGTCTGCCCTCCGTATCTATGGGTTCCACTTCCACAGATTCAACTAATCAGATTGAAAATATTTCAAAAAATAATAATAAAATAAAAAATAACAATTATGCAATAAATATAATATAAATGAAAACAATATAGTATAACAACTGTTTACACTGCATTTATTATTATTATTTATTTATTAGGTATTATAAGTAATTTAGATATAATAAAGTATATGGGAGGATGTGTGTAGGTTATATGCAAACACTAGGCTTTATCTCAGAGACTTGATCATTCACAGATTTTGGTATCTGTGGGGGTCCTAGAACCAATCCCCTGTGAACACCAAGGAATAACTGTGTAAAGGACAAGAGACAGAGGTGAATGGGCCTATATGGCTCAAATTTTATGACTGTGAAAAGTCAAAGATGTGTATTATCACTCAAAAGCAATCACTAAAAAATAATGCAAAGCAGCAGAGCTAAAGAGCTAAAGAGCCAATAGATAACACCAAGGAATAACTGTGTAAAGGACAAGAGACAGAGGTGAATGGGCCTATATGGCTCAAAATTTTATGACTGTGAAAAGTCAAAGATGTGTATTATCACTCAAAAGCAATCACTAAAAAATAATGCAAAGCAGCAGAGCTAAAGAGCCAATAGATACATTGCAGCAGAGCTAAAGAGCTAAAGAGCCAATAGATACAAATTTTCTTTCAATTTAGATTTTAAAATACTTGAAAATACTTGATACAGTACAATTTAATTATGTTTCCAATTCTGAATCTATACATTAACCTAGAAAAAATATGCATTTGACAATGGCTTATGATGAGTGCAGTTTACTTTGATTTAAGGTAAAACAGAGTGTTTTGATGACTTCTGTGGCAGGGTTAAAAGAATTTGTGGTTCATGATTTTGGTTTTAGCTGCTGATGTTAAATAAGGAAACCATTTACTATTTCCCATGAAAATCTCTTTGACCTTATTTCCTTTGTTCCATATTTAGTGTGCTTCTGGGAGAAGATTTCTGTCTCTCCTTTATTTCCATCTACATACTAGGAGCAAATCTAGAAGCTTGTGGTGGGGAAGTGTAATGGATATCACTGGGAAAATAAACAAATGGGCCTGATATTCCTGGAACACTCATGCATTATTTTTTTTCTTTCAATAAGGATAGATGAAAATAATTAATTGTGACCATTACTTAGGCAAAGTATGACAATCAGAGTCACTGAGATCTCACCTGTAAAGTATCTGCCTATCTCACTTAGGAATGATGAATAACATACACACATTTCTTCCTTGTTTAGGATCTTTCAGATATGTCTTTAACTTTTTATATTCATATCTGTATTTATATAAATAGATTAAAGATAAATGTGCCCATTCTATCCAAAATAAGGCAAAAGTAAGCTGTAATATGATTTCACCATGAGTGGAGGTCATAGTTGGATTTTACCATAAATGGTTGGAGGTTGTAAGTAAATTTCCATCTGGGATTACAATCTACTTTGAGAGAAAGTAATTAGAAAAGTTAGAATACCTTCTCCCTTTTATGGAGTAGTTCCTTGGTGTTTCTTGCAGAGAATTAATTACAGTCTTGGCATTACCTCTCTATCCACTTCTTCTGACTGCTTCTCTCCCTATCCATGAATAAGAAATTCCAACTTCTGGGTTCAGCACAATTTGAAACAGCTGAAGTGTGAGTAATGTCTAGATGCTGTTTGTGCATTATATTAACTAGGAAATAAATGAATATAAAACCTTTTCACCTGTCTCAGTTGCCCAGAAATTTTCATCTCATGTTTAAATGAATCCAGGTATGCTTCAGCCCAGAGAGAAGAGGGCTTACTTCCATGACTTGGTGACTCTGTCTGGAATTTAACCCTCAACATGAAGGATGAAGTAAAGCATAATAAGTTAAGATCTATAGGAGAATGATGGTTCTAAAATCATATTACATGAAAGTAAAATTTCAGTTCCATTCTATTCCTAGCTGCTGTGAACTTGAGTCATTACCTTTTTCAAGCCTTGATTTTCTTATCTTTAAGATGGGGTAGTGATAGTGTCCATGCCATAGGTTGATTGTAAGTATTAAATCAAAAAAACTGTTTACGGTAATGGATACAATGCATAGCATATTATAAACAGTCTGTAAATGTTAGTTGTTTTTACCATATTTCTGTACACTTAACATTTTTCACCTCAAAAAATTTACTTTTGGTCTTTTTGCAAAGAAACCAGAATCATTGTTAGCTCATCTCATCAAGCATCCATTAATAATGCAGATAGACAGGCTCATGTTTCATAGCCAAAGGCCCAAATTACCCATAACCATCTTATCCAAAAGAGAGAATAAAAGTCAGCAGGTTGAACTTTTTCCAAACTTCAGCTTGTGGCCTAGAGCATCTTGGATCCTCAGCTACTTCAGCAGAAACCCAAGTTTAGCTGGTTTTTCTTTTTTAAAAAAATATAAGCTACTTTCCATTCAATGATGAAAGAGTGTCAAAATAATGTATTCTAAAGTGAATTTTTGTGCTAGTCTTGATTTATAAACGTATAAGAAAATGTGAAAATATTCATAGGTTGAATCTCATATTTCCTAATCCTTATTTAAATGTGTACTATAAATCTACAAATCACTTACATATCTTAATGAGATGAATTTCCAAAATACAATTAATCTGAAACATATACATTTGGCAATACTTAACCAAAGTCCATTTGGGACCATCGGCAGGAGATGATCCACTAAATTATGAATGATTCTTCTGTGAATATTGATTCCAAACCTGTCTTCTATTTTGATTCAGTCATCATCTTGTCATCTTTCCTTTCATTTATTCATGTTTCTGTAAAATTTTGCTGCCCACCCTGCCACCCCCAATCATCAAAAGACAACTTTTGTGCCTCTGCCCAACTTATAGAAATTCCCTTTTCTCTGGAAACTCGCTTTCCATTTATGGGGAACATCTGGAAAATTTACACAGGAGCCATGCCTGTGAAAACCTGTCCTCTTGGTGGAAACCACTGGGACCCTTGATTTAAGCTGAACCAGTCAGATCACCACAGAGATTTGGAACTGGGAACAGGAGACAGTCTTTGAGGGGGTGGATGAATAGTAGCATATCAACTTGTTACAAAGATTTAAACTCAGGAGAAATGGGACACCAATGAGAACAGGGCATCAGAGAAAGCCTGTTAGTGGAGAAGAAGAAAAATGAAACAGAAATAAAGGAAGAGCTAAGGTATGCCTTGAGTTTCTGCCAACCTTCTAGGGCACAGCTGCATTCCTGCCCTAACATTCATTTACTCATTCAATAACTCACTCACTATATGTTTTTGAATGCCCATCAAGTACCAGACATTGTACTAAACATTTTCCATACTTTATCTCACTGAATTTTAATTATGAGTTTAAAGCACAACCCACCAACCAAACAGCAAAACAATGGTGAACACTTAATATATCCTGACAACATCTCAGGAAAATTTGAAGACTTGATTCTGGCTACCACTGCAAATTTTCAAGTGAAGTCCCAATTCTATGTGTGGTCTTTAAAAAGTTCACCGAAAATGTGTATTATGAAAGAACTATGCACGAATCTCAAAACATTTTGCACTAAAATAAACTCGTACTAACTTGTTATAACATATGTGAACAGGATCTAGTTTGAGGCACTAAGAAGGATAAGACACCAGTTTGAAAAGAGCCCCTATCAGAGCAACATGAATTCTGCTAAAATTGAAGCAAGAACAACCATCAAATTTATGGTGAAGCTCGGGTGGAAGAATGGTGAAGTCATCGATGCTTCACAAAAAGTTTATGGTGATAATGCCTCAAAGAAATCATCAGTTTACAAATGGATAACTCGTTTTAAGAAAGAATGAGACAATGTTGAAGATGAAGCCCATAGCAGCAGACCAACTTAATCTTGTTCATGCCCTAGCTGAAGACAATCAAGACTAATAGCAGAAACAATAGTCAATGCCATAGACATCTCAACTGGCTCAGCTTACACAATTCTGACTGAAAAATTACAGTTAAGCAAAGTTTTTGCTGGGTGGGTGCCAGAACTGTTGCAACCAGATCAGCTGCAGACAAGAACAGAGCATTCAGTGGAAATTTTTAACAAGTAGGATCAAGATCCTGAAGCATTTCTTTGAAGAATTGTAACAAATGATGACACGTGGCTTTACCAGTACAATAGTGAAGACAAAGTGCAATTAAAACAATGGCTACCAAGAGGTGGAAATGGTCCAGTCACAGCAAAAGCAGACTGGTCAAGAGCAAGGATCATGGCAACGGCTTCTGGGGATATTCAAGGCATTTTGCTTGTTGACCAAAAGAATGATAGCATTTGATTATTACTAGAGTATTTGGAGAAAGTTAGCCAAAACTTTAGCAGAAAAACGTCCAGGAAAGCTTCACCAGAGAGTCCTTCTCTATCACAACAATGCTCCTCCTCATTCCTCTCATTAAAAAAAGGGCAGTTTTGATGGAAAATCATTAGGCATCCACCTTATAGTCCTGATTTGGCTCCTTCTGACTACTTTTGCTTCCTGATCTTAAGAAAGCTTTAAAGGACACCCATTTTTCTTCAGTTAACAATGTAAAAAGGACTGCATTAACATAGTGAAATTCACAGGACCTTCAGTCCTTTAGGGATGAGCTAAATGGCTGGAGTCATTGCTTACAAAAGTGTCTTGAACTTGGTGTAGCCTATGTTGAGAAATAAAGTTTATATTTTTAATTTTATCTTTTAATTCTATTTTTCGATAACATTTTTGGCCCCTAATGTTATGACTACTTTCAACTAGATCAGCTGAAATGTAAGTTCTTATTTATGAAATATAGTACTATCTCCCAAGATTGTACTGACAAGCAAATGATAATCTTAGCCATTATTCTGACCTACTTATGGTTTTATACAATCACTGGAGAATTTTGACATGAGAAAGAAAATTCACAGGGTAGCACAGATAGGCTTTTTAACTTTTACTTGTGAAATGTCAGTGTCTAGGGGTGTAAGGCTAATGATACCTAATACCTTATGACAAATGAAAAAAAATCTGACCAACTGATTCCTAACCTTCTATGTCTATACAGCATAATGGGGCAGGTCCATAACTATTAGTCTCCAGCAAAAAAATATTTTTAGGTTATACTAAGTGCACGATGTGGAGAAATTATAATTTGTTCTACGAGTAGCCAACTTCACAAGAGAAAAGAATGTGCATATTTAGGTAATAGGTTAAGACATTCATCAGGGACCTACTTGTTCTTTTTCCATTGAAAATGTAAGAATGTTTTTATTAGATCAAGACTTTGCATTAGGTTTGTATTACAGAAAGATAATAATATAATTTTTTTATATTAAATACAAGCTGGTGTCACATAGGTTATTGCTAGAGGGAAGGTGTAGTTGGCTTCATCACCTGTATTCCCTGAGTCCATGTTTTGGCCACCCATGTAGTTTTTAATTCACTGTGTATCTGGCTTACATCATTACCTCTCTATTTAAACTGCTTCAATCTTACTTTCTCAAAGGGTTTTGTCCTTACTGTTGAATTCCACAGCCCCCTTCCATCTCATTTAGAATAAAATTCTAATTCCTACCCATATCTTTAAGACCATGCATAATCTTAAACCAACCTTTCTCTACAGTCTTACCTTTTGCTACACATTTCCCTTGTCCTCTAATAGGTGCTAAAAATTGAATTAGAGAAAAATAGTATTAATTTGCTAGAGGTGCTAAAACAAATTTCCACAAATGGAGTGATTTAAACTACAAAAAATTTTCTCACAGCTCTGCAAGCTAGAAGTCCAAAATCAAGGTGTTGGCAGTTTTGGCTGTGTCAAAGTTCTCTATCCTTGGCTTGTAGATGGCTGTCTTCTCCCAGTGTCTTCACATGGTCTTTTCTTTGTGTATGTCTTTTTCCTAATCTTCTCTTATATGGATACTGGTCAAATTGGATTAAGGCTCACACATATGACCTCATTTTACCTTAATTATCCCTTTAAAGGCTTTATCTTCAAATATAGTTACATTCTGAGGCACCAGGATTAGGACTACAAATTTCGGGGTGGGGGGGGGCAGTGCACAATTTAGCCCATAGCAATAGAATTCTTTAGATGCTGATGAATATGCTCTGGAAAGTTTGGACATGGCTTGTTAGGTCATAAGAACTTGGGAAGAGGTGACAAAAGAAGTGCAAGTTCAATGATTCATAGAAGCTTTGGGTGTGATGGAATCTTGAGCATCTCCTGGAAAGTTTGGACATGGCTTGTTAGGTCATAAGAACTTGGGAAGAGGTGACAAAAGAAGTTCAAGTTCAATGATTCATAGAAGCTTTGGGTGTGATGGAATCTTGAGCATCTCGTGCTCTTGGCTGCATAGATTGAATGGGATGTCTCATGACCATTTTTTCTAGAAGATCATCTTCAGGGAGGCAAAACAGGAGGTGAGCAGAGCAGAGGAGGACAGTGATCGCTATATAGCACAAGATCAGCAGGCTGCTGGGGCAGCCCCATGTCTCTTCAGAAAGTTGGGACCAACTGAAGGGAGTCTCAGGAAGGAACTGCCTCTAATAGTTTCATAAGAAAGTGAGTCCTGTGAAAAATGGCAGTGTAAGAAAACCCTTTTACTTTCATTTGTCATAAATTACCCAATGAAATGACTATGCAAATAGCAAGCAATATGATGGATTAGGATAATATTATTAAGGAATTTAGCAACAAACTTGTTTAGGTGTTTCCTGAAAATGTTTTTGAATAAATAAATAAATGCCACATTGTCTAGCTCAGGCAAAGACCCAAGGGATTTACCACGTTACTGAAAGAAAAATAAAAGATGGTGCCTTTAAGGTTCTAAAAGATTTGATGAGGCTGCCCCAAATACACAAATAAAAATTCATCTTTAACTCTTTCCTCAGGTGAGAAAACAATAAGCTAAAGAAAGCCAAACATACACACACAAAAAGCAGCAGCATGATGATGGCCTTTCTTATGGTGGTAACTAGAGTCTTCCCATGCAAAAAGGGCGAGACTGGTGCTTAAGCTGGTATCTAGCTTTGTTTACATTGTTCATGCAGAATTTGACAAAGTTTTTTAAGATTGATTTTGTTTTTCCTGGAAAGAAACAAAAAGAAGCAGTAAATCAAAGACATTTCTTGTATTTTCAGAATGATTGATTCGTATACAGGAGGGCAATCGCTTGGAACGGACTTTCACATCTCTGTGTACATTTAAACATGCTGTGATTCCACCATGGAGTTTCCAAACTTTCGTATGTTATTCCTCTTGTCCTAGGTTGACTCATGTTTAAGTTAGGACATATTTGATAGAAGATGTCACAAAGATTTAGAAAGAGTTAGAGTCCTTCCTCTTTGTTCTACAAATCCTGCATTAGCCAACTGGGAGAATGCTTAGGACAAACTTTATAGAGAAATTAACTGAGATTTTGAAGCTGAGACTACTGTAGCTTTTAGGATTTTTCCTGAAAACAGCCAATAGCAGCCTCTGGCTCCCAAACTCCTTTAAAGGGAAAGCTGAATGATGACAGTTTCTGTGCTGTGCAACGATGATGTGTGTGGCTAGGAGGGGTACCTTTACCTTTTGCATGAGAACTTGAACTGAATTCAAATTCTTCATTGATTAAGAGGTTGAGATGCAAATATAATTTATGGGAGTAAGATGGCTTTTTAGAAATATCTATAATAATTAGACATGCCCTGAGATTTATTTTCAGAACAATTCAAAACTTCAGACTTGTGTATTAATCCCTGTGGAAACTTGATTCATTTTAGATAGTTTCCTAGATTTATATGCAAGGTGATAATTTTAAAAATTACTTTTTTGTTCTTATTTATACTGAGCTGTATCCAGAAATAACATGGGCTGTTATATTCTTTTATTAAGATATTTAAATTAGCTGTTGAGTGTTCCTATTGATGTGTGCAATGGGTTGATGTTATGATGCAAGCAATTAAGGAGATTAAAGTCTTCTAGACACAATGTTTTGAGTAATTATTTACTAACAATCAAGGCAGCATGAGATCTATTTTTCTAATATTGGACTAACACGAGAAAGTGTCATCTATAATATTACTTTTGGGGCAAGATATGTCTTAGAATAGAAAAACAAACTTTCTGATTTTCATAACATGTTTATGCTTTACTAATGAGTTTAAATTAAGTTTGTGCTTAATTCCACTCTCTGGATTATATATTACCATGCAGCCTAAACAAGCAATTAGAATCTTGTGAATAACACATATTCCAACCTGCATATGAATGATAGTTGGCAGGTCATTCATACTCTATGATATTCAGTGTCTTTATCTTTCCAATAAGGGTTTAGACAAGATTCTCAGTCATTGCCGTTCATCCAAAATGGACTTGGTTCCAGTTGGTCTAGGGACAGACTGAGCATTTCTATGCTTGCAAAGCTCCTTAGGTGATTCCATTATGCCCTGAAGGTTGAGAACCACCCAACTAAAGAATATTAGCCTTCTAGCTCTACTATTTTAAGATTAAATAATTTTTCTTATATAATGGTAGATCACCAACCTTTACTATTTGAAATGAAATTTTCAGAGTTTTGCCCTGTTGAGAGCTTGAAAGTGAAGATTGGAATTTCACCCTGCTTTCTGTATGAGAGTCCCTAAAAGCTTGTGCATGGATGTTGATAGAAGGGCCCACAGTAGAAGAAAGGAATGGGGACAGAAGACCTGACCTGAGAGGATGCCATGGATTCCAGGGACTTTTGGGAGTCTGGAGCAACAATCACTAGGACAAAGTGGAAGGATCATTAATACTGAATGCTAAGCTTTTCAGCTATGATGACACTTACCTGGGGGTATCTGAAAATCCTAGGATTTCTCAGAAGAGAAGTGAACAAAAATTTGAGTAAATACATTGATATTTTACAAATAATTAAAGAACAGAGACCTGTAAAAACAAAGGAAAAAATACAGTGTACCAGGAAGAAAAAGTAAGCCTATCTCTGGCAAACTCAATCTGTCACTTTGCAGAAGTAGCCACTGCTTATACTTTATTGTGACTCCTTCTAGATGTTTCCTATGCATAAACAATCATAGGATATTTATGAAATCTATCCATTGATATGTTATTTAAAATAAGATCAGAATCATCATCATATAATGCTATTCCGTGACTATCTTTTTTTCCTCCATCTAATGTATTGAAAAGATATATAATATTTGCCAAACCATGTAAAAGTAGCTCATTTCTTTGAGGGATATTTAGTATTTTTGATGTAAAAATGTACCATCACTTCATAAGCCAGCTCTCTAATGGCTGACATTTAAATTATTTCCAGTTCTTTGCATCTATGAAATATTAGCAGTGAAAATCCTCATTTATGTATGTTTGATCAATTGTGCAGGTATCTCTGTAGAGTGGATCCAATGATGTAAAATACTTGAGACAAAAAGATTGAAAGTGCAGATAAATTTCTAAATTGTTCTTTCAAACTGTGGTATCAATTTGTAACACCCTCAAAACTATATGGAGTTTCTATTTTGTCACAATTATATGCACCTGAGGAATAATCATTGTTTTGTATCTTCACTATTTTGATAGGGGGATTGTTATTTTGTAGCTTTAATTTGCATTTCTTTAATTATCAGTACAATTTTTTTAATACAAAAAAATTAACAAAATGACTCCCACTCACCAACCAACAACAAAAAAGTTATGTAAGTTTTCTAGTTAGAAGGTAATAGAAAACAACTGAAAGGATATATTGGAAAAAATTAGGAAGAATACAGGCATTAATTTGCATTTCCTAATCAGAAATGCATTTATTTTTCTCTTTGTCCTTTGTGGTTCTCCAACTTGAATATTCAGCAGGAGAAAAAGGCTGACTGAATACTTAGATTTAACAATAGTTAAACATATTCCTTTCTTCTGATTTCTGTTCCATCTTTCTAAAGTGAAACATTTCAAGCAAAGTAAATTTCAATTTTGAATTAAGATAGCTCACTGCTGAAATCATTAGGAACACAGTGGAAATGGGAAACTTTTCAGAATAATTTTATCTCTGTAGAGAAATTGACATTCTCAAAGAACATTAGCACGACGTGGCTCCCATGCATCACTGACCTTCACTTTGTGTCCATCTCCCCACCTTGTCAACGCCAAGGTTAATGGATGGCCCTCACGTGAACTTCCTGTGCCGGCTGGCTGGCACCATGTTCTCCAAAATGATCTGTCCTGGCACATTTGCTCTCTCACCAGGCTCTCCTTTTCCCTTTTTCCTGTCCTCCCCCTCTCTTCCTTTTCCAAGCCTCTCATCGCTCTTCTGGCACAATTCTCTTCTGCTGCAGAGAGCAATGTCCCCCGCCACCGCCACCACACATTTGTCTCACGGGACTCCCATCGAGGGGGGCATCCTCTTGGTAGCCTCACTCCCTTTCTCACTATTCCTCCCTCCTCCATCTGAAGCTCAGGACCTGCGCTATCAGGTTCTTCCCCTTTATCCTACATTAGTTCATCAAAAACATTGTCTCTTTAGTCAACCGAAGTGTTCAAGAGCATGCACTTGGACTGGGACACTGCTCTTGGTGCCAAGCCAAGAAGCGTGATGAATTATGAAATCTTTTCCAGACAAGTTTAAAATCTCTGGTTCTGCTAGGACATTAGACCAGTGAATGGGAACATGGGTGACAAGTAAGAAAACCCTGTGACAAACTGAAGAAATGATGAAGGCCCTTCAAGCCAAGAAGCGTGATGAATTATGAAATCTTTTCCAGACAAGTTTAAAATCTCTGGTTCTGCCAGGACATTAGACCAGTGAATGGGAACATGGGTGACAAGTAAGAAAACCCTGTGACAAACTGAAGAAATGATGAAGGCCCTTCGGAGGTGACCTGAAAATAAGCCACTTCTCATTTATGTTTTAAATTGAGGATCTGCTTAAGACTTAGCTGACATAGTCTAGGTTTGAGTTTTTAAACTCCCACAGCAAACCCCTTCTCTGAGTTTGGTTTTATACAGCATCTCTGGGCGTGAGTTAAATATTTACTGCTGCCATAAACACAAACACTCGTTTGATGAGTGGGATTAATGCTTTCATCTATTTTAGACAGCCAGCACCATGTCTCCTCCTGCCTGCTTCTCTGTCTCTGGAGATGGGCCGTGTTGGACTCGCTGTCCTGCTGCTAGAAGGCTTTCCATTCTGCCCATGTGGACACTCTGGCTCTATGTTTTATGCACAAGTGACAAGTTCAGCCACTACCAGATTTTCTCCCTCCCATTCTCTTTCCTCCTTATCACAAGACTAAGAACCTGGATTTGTTAAGCCAGACATCTTTAGCATGAGATATATACACTTGTACACATGGACACTCCTCACATTTCTCAATACTCATGACTTATTCATCTTGGGTTTTTCCTCTGTGCATTAGGTACAGATTCTCCCTTTCTCCCTTCCACCGGAAAGGAGGAAAACTCTCTCCCCTTTTTTTATACCTCCCATTAAAAATTATTACTTAAAAACACCAAATGTCTATTAGCACCATTTTAAAAATAGCTTGAACATATATCTCACAGTAGAGATGGCCTTGTCCTAATACTTAAAGTCCCTTGCCTGCATCAAGCCTACCCTATGTTGCCTTGATAATGGGCATTTCTCTTTGTCCCTCTACTGATGCACCATTAAGGGAGAGAATAATTTTACTGCATTTTGCTCCATTTGCAGTTGCTATTTCAACTTAGTACATATTTGCTGAATTTGACCAGGTGTCCCACATTTTATTTGGCAATTCTGGATGACATCCTATTCTGCGGCTATTACTGTACCATGATAATTGTCTTCGACAAACATCGAAAGAAATAATTGAACAGGAAACATTGCAGTGATATCAGAAAAAAATTGTAAGTTTTTGAAGCAAAGGACTCTATTGGGTTTGTTTCCTGTTATGTCCTCAAAGCCTAGCACCCTCTAAATGCTCCACAAGTACTTGTCAAATGAAGTAAAAGATGAGAAATATTGAGCAAGCTTGTTTCTATGTCTGTCCCTGTTTTACCTTCAATCAAATCAAACTTTTCCTCTAAAGGGCCAAATAATCAACACCTCAGGCTTTGTGGGCCCATATGGTTTCTGTTGCAAATGTCCAATTCTGCCACCGTCATAGCAGCCAAAGACAGTGTAAACAAATGAATATGACTGTGTTGCATTAAAACTTTATTTATTAAAACAGGTGACAGGATGGGTTTGGCCTGCAGCTCAGAGTTTGCTGATATCTGCCATAGATCCATGTCCCCCTCAAAATGTGGATGTAATGTTGATGTATCTCAACTTCTTCTGGGTGGCAGTGGTGGTGGCAGGGAGATTAAAGAGAGTTGTGATGACAAATACAGATCTGCTCTCTCCATAACCTCTACCCACCAACAGTCCCATGGAGAATGCGCATATCTTCCTTCCAATCCACCAAACTTGTTAACGGTCTCTGGGAGCCTTAATTTAAGTGTTGTTTAAGTGTCAGACTTTGCCAATAGCAAATGGTGTTAGAAGCAAATTAACGTTTTTCAGATTTTTTTTTGTTAATGAAAAATTAGATGGAGATCATGATGTGGGGCACTTCTCCATGAGAACACATAGTCTGGTTCCATGCTTCCAGAAAGGTGGTCCCTTAGGGGAATGGGTTCATGACTCACAGGGGAGACTCTCTAGAGGTTACATCATAAGTTGCTGTTCTCTGGATGTCACTCTGGGGCACTGGGGTTCCAAATAAGAGATGTCAAGACATCAAAAACTGGAGCCTCATGAGACATCTGGAATCAGATAGAGGTGAATGATGGATCTGTGGGTTCTGTAGGTTCTGATTAGTATTTGAACTCAGGAATGGCTTCTTTCTTATTAATGTGGACTAACCACACTAGATAGGGGGCAAACACTGTCCGGCCTTAAATGTAAGAGCAATAGGAGAGGGGTTTCCAGGCCTTCCATCCCCAGTAGAAGGCAATCCGATAGGCTGGCTGGTGAAAAGCTCCCAGGTGGGGGGATGTTGGCTGCTGCTGAGACGCCTGGGACTCCGGTTCCCTCAAAGAATTTACTTCCCTTGTGTGCCAATTATCAGGGACTCACTGGTGCAACCTGTCTGGCTGGAAAGAAAAGGAAGTTTCTACGAACACAGCTGCTAAATACTGTTTGTGCAGATGCCAATAAACAGTGAAGGCATAGGCAGCACATAAAGAAAGAGAGGTTATTCTCTGCAAAAAATTTTATTTGGTGTCTCCAGCCACTTGGTTTTTCTGCTTTCCTTTTCAACCAACAATTTTTCTCCGCCTCTCCTAACTCTTTGCCTGTTCAGGCCTAGAGTGTTTTCCTGTTTTATATATGTCTCTCCTTTCAAATTGAGGAAAAAATGTATACATAAACCACACTTGGTTTTTCTGCTTTCCTTTTCAACCAACAATTTTTCTCCGCCTCTCCTAACTCTTTGTCTGTTCAGGCCTAGAGTGTTTTCCTGTTTTATATATGTCTCTCCTTTCAAATTGAGGAAAAAATGTATACATAAACCAGAAAAAATGCATTACAGAAAATGTGTCTAAATATGTTGAATTTCTTTAAGAGGAAAAAACCCACAAATATGTTGAATTTATTCAGGAATAGAAAATAGGATTATAATCCAGCCTGCATAGCATGGCAAGCCATGAATGCATTCAGTGAGGGAAGGGTAAGAGAAAGCTTTTATTGGCAAAAAGGAAGAGAGCCACAAAAACTGCTTAGAAAGTCAGATTTGTCATCACCTTCTTGGTGGAGATGTCATTATTGGGCAGTTTCTTCTCAAAGCATCTTATCTGAATTAGCACACTTCTAAAGAATGTCTAGCGATAAACCTTGTCACAGAAACATGTGCATACGTGCAAAGCGGGAGATGCCTGAAGGACGTGAAAGATGTGAACACATTTCTGATGGGTTTTGGAAAAGTCCTTGGGAACAGTTCTTATCTCTAACAAGCAGGCAGGAATCCCCCTCCTCCATGTTTTTGCTGGCCCTGTTTTGTCTGGGTCTGACAGAAAGTGATTTTTATCAGTTTTCACTTTCAACTTTTTTCATATATATATATATATATATATATATATATTTTAGTTTTCACTTTCAACTTTTTTCATATATATATATATATATTTTTTTCTCCATTCTTTTATCCATGCTCTCTTCTTTCCATGTACTACTTATCCCTTTCTCAACTGCTGTTCCTCTTTAATGATTTAGCCCAGGTCATTGGTATCACGTCCTCCTCCAGAGATTCTTGCATGACATTGGAAGCCTCCCCAGGCGTATGAAGTTACCCTGTGCATATGTCTCTCATTGCATTCATGCTATTACCAGCTATGTGATTATTACCTATTTGCATGAGTTCTTTGTGTTGAATCACCATCGGCACCCTACCTAAGCACATGGTTAACCTTTAGTAGAATGAATACCATTTGGCACTCAGGCTCATGGAGGTCAAATGTGACCAAAGCTTGAGAGATAGGAAGTAGCAGATGGAGGATTCTGGCCTGAGTGTGTCCCAGCTCCCCAAACCACTGCTTCTTCAAGTTAACCTACTTTCATAGCTTAGGAATGCCAGGGCAACCATCTGGTTTCTTAAAGAAATTCCCCAGGTGGTGCTGATGGGTCATATTCCATGGGTGCTTCTTAGATAGATACTGCTGGCTTCTTGCATGGGCTTCTCTCGTGGGAAGGATCTCTTGTGCTCATCCCTGCCCTGGTTACCTTGTCTCCAAATGCTAAGCCCTCCCATCAGATCTCCCTGTCCACAAAACCCTAGAAATTAGGGTTGCTCTGTTCAGCCCTCCTTCTATCACAGAGAGCTGTTAATATAACACATGTATGACTAAAATGGTCTTAGGGTTGACTGATAGTCACATAGGGATTGGTGTCTCTTCCTACATCAAGAGAAACCACATAAATTGCCCATGCTTATTTGTGACTTGCTGGATTTCCTAGTATTGTCGAGGAGAATAGAACCATGGTTAATTTTATGTACACACATACATGCATGCACACATACACATACACCCGTGATGCCACTCATGCTTGAGGACAGCTTCACAGAGTTAGAGTTGCTTGAGAAAGAACCAGGCTGATGCTGATGGTAGCAGCTTGAATTAGACCAGCATTGTCCAGTAGAACTTCCAACAATGGTGAAAATGTTCTATACCTGTGGTGTCCAACAATAGTCACTGGTCCCTTGTGGCTACAAAGCCCTTGAAATGTGGTTAGTGTGACCTAAGAACTATCATTTCTATTTCATTAATCCATTAAAATTAATTTAAATTTAAATAGCCACACATGGTTAATGGCTACTCTAGCCCACAAAGCAAATTTAGCACATCTGCTCTCCTGATTTCAATATGGGGGTTTATATCAATCTTACTATCTGATGACTCAATAATAACTGACTGAAGACATAAAATTAATTTTGTTTCATTAGAATACCTTTCCATAAATTTTCCACTTGAGAACAACCTTGGCAACAATTCTTGGATTACTGTGAAAGCTTGATAGACTTTGTGAAAAGGGAAAATGACTTATTTACTGAAAATTAAAAGGAATTCCCAAGTATAATCTCTATATTCCAAATATTTTCTACAAACCTTCAAAGACTGTGTTGTGTGTGTGAGGGGAGAGTGTTTACACTTTATGTGGAAGCTCATCAGAGGCTGAGACAAGGATGGATCCAGGGACAGAGTCCTGAGTTCAGGAGCCAGCTGTAGCTCGTGTGAATTTAGGTAAATCCTTTAATCTCTCCAAATTGCTGGTTCTCATTCTGTAAGTTGGAATTATAACACCCATCAAGCTTCCCACAAGGCTTATGGACTAACTGAGATAATATAGAGGCAGCCACCTTATGAAATGCTATAAGGATGGTAGTTGCTATTGACATTTTAATTAATATTATCATCATCATGCAATCCTCCCGGGTAATCCAATGTGCACAACAGCTACAGTGGGGAGCAGCCACTCCTTTCTCACTTTTATATAAAGTGATTCGGAAAAAGGGAGAAATTTTACTAGTCAGCATGATAAGGAAAGAGAAACTGCTTTCATAATAACATGCAGAAATATTTGTGCATGTATTAGGACACTCTACAGTTATACAAACCAATCTTGCTTTGAAAAAAATCTAATTTACATGATTTTCTTTTCTGACTAAAGCTATGTCAATTTAAAATTTTTCCTCCTCTGTTTTCATAATGAAAGGATATTTCAGAAAAGCATAATAAGCATTTTTTAAAAAATTTCTCATAGCTCATTCAGTATCTTGTTTTGTAATCTCCAGTCCTTTGGCCAAAGTCTCCAGGGCAAGCAGTATGTCCAATCTTGGGAAGTGAAGGATTGAGTGAAATGGAGAAAATCGCTACATTTAGTCAAGATTCCTTACATATGGTAATCATTACCATTCTCACTTATGGGGACAACGATAATTTTAAACACAACTATTGCTTTTTTTCCTGCTGCTGTGCAAATGTATCTGTCAATTCATTCCCAAATGATAGTAAATTATTACAAAGGATAGGGAGATAGGTACCCCCTTCTTATTTTCTATACTCTGAGAATGCCCAAGTAAATTTTCAGTTTCTTTCACTCAACCAAAAGTATTTTTAATAAGAATTTTTTTTTGTTATGGTAATCCATTAAAGTTTTTTTTTTTTAAATTCAGATGTCCTACTCTTAGTTACTGTGTTTTATTTATATTTTCCAGTTTCTAGGCTGAAATCTAAATACCCTTGATTGACGAGTAGATGTAATAGTTTTCAAAACAATCCTTTATGGTGTATTTACTTCTATGCATATGAAACAATTAATATATGGCTTATGTTTGTAAACATTTAATCATGAAAGTGCTATTTTATTCTAAAGAATGAATCAGATTGCTTTGGCAATCGAATTTCTACCATTTTGAGCTTACATACTTTATATTCTAGTGTTCTAGCCAAGCCTGAAGTCTAGATATTTTATATGTAAATTTAAAATATTATACCATTCTATAACACACACCATAAATATTTGTAAGTGAAAGCCTCTTACATGGTATAAAGTTCTCTGAAATCTAAGACCATGGATGAATATTCCAATATGGGTGAGTATTAGATGAAGCTATCTTCCTCATGTTACATGAATCATGGAAACATGTTTTAGTCTTTAACATATATGACAGTTGATCTAAGTTAGAACATGCATTTAAGACTGTAAGAACACAAAATTGGACATTATGTTTCTCTTACTTGAGAGAAAATCATGAAGGGCTAAAAAAGAAAAAGAATTCCATGGGAGTACAGCTAAGCTGTACTCAAAGAAAAAAAAATAATTGCTTTGATTCTATTCAGGCATTTCTACAATTACTCTCTGGAAGCAAATATGATGTTTCAAGCCATCTTCAGCTGCTATTGCTGGAATTGCTACTATTACAGCTTCTTGGGAGCCTTGCGGCTCCAGTCACTGTCATAAGCATAGCGTCTCATTTAATGCTCAGACACCCTTTCATGCTGTGGGTTATGCTCCTTAGCTTATACACTAGGAAACAAGAGCTCAAAGAGGCCTGGTCAAATCAGCAGACAAATCATCTTTCATTTTAACAACTAGAGATGTGGTTAGATATTTTTTAATAGGTGAAAGATATGTGGAGTTTGTGAAGTAAGGCAGCAGTCCTAGGCTACCATTTAAAGGGAACATGAGGAACCAAACTCTCACATTCCTGCTTTTGCACGTCTTCTCTCCATTCCAGCTTTTCCTGTTAAATTTTACTAGCTCTCCAAGGCTCAGTCCAAATGCTGCGTCTTCCCTGATCTTCCAGTATGAATGTCTCACTCTTCCTATGTTCCCTTAGTGTGTTGTGTATATCTCTATCAGAATACTGGCAACAATGAATTCATCAGAACACTTACTGAGTGCCACTTTGTACCTGGTAGAACAGTTAATTGTGATAAGGTCTATCTCTCCTTGAGCACAAGTTCCCTACCTTACTCATTTTTGTCTCTTACAGCATTTAGCAGAGAAACTTGTTTGTAAGTACTCAATAGAGAATTGAATATAATTTCATTCTGACTGTTCACTGAGCCACATTCAACAATTTCACCTAAGGACTGGAGATTACAAAACAAGATACTGAATAAGTCATGAGAAATTTAAACAAACAAACAAACAAACAAACAAATAAATAGATAAAAGCTTATCATGCTTTTCTGAAATATCCTTTCATTATGAAAACAGAGGAGGAAAATTATAAAATTGAGATAGCTTTAGTCAGAAAAGAAAATCAGATTTTTTTTCAAAGTTGAGAATTGTTAAGATGTGAAATTTTGACATTTTCTGAAATACAGACTAATGTGGAATTACTCATGGTTATTCTAATCAAGGCAGAACATCTCATTTAAAAACGAACAGGTGACTAATCTTGGTGATAGGTAGTGAAATTGTATTCCCAGATGTTGAGCTCTTTTACCTGTCTGTAATCTTGCCGACTGGGTCAATTGTCGAGCTAGGGCTGGGTCTGGAGCTCATAGACCCCTCAAGCCCATTCCAGACTGGGTCACAAATACTTCACATGCCAGGCTGGGTCCCCAGACCCCTCACATGCCAGGCTGGTTCCCCAGACCCCTTACATGCCAGGCTGGATCACTGGACCCCTCATACACCAGGCTGGGTCACTAGACCCCTCACATGCAGGTCAATGAGCTAGGTAGCCAGCAAACAGGTCCTTGGAAGCTGTAGGTTGGACAGCATGGCCATGCAGGTGGCTGGTGCCTGAGGCAGATGGCAGGTAAGCTGCAGCACCACGCATGTGCACTAACTCCACCCACACACAATTTGCTTACAAAGACTGTGCTGCACCACCCCTACCATGCCTAAGGCGAGGGGGCCTGATTAAATTATTCTATTTTCCCAACACCAGATATAAAATTACTTAATACCTCTTGGATAAAACTATTCTTCTGTGTTGATGTTAATTTCTAGTTATTGAGCATAGGCTATAAATAATAATGGCAATCTCTTATATTTGAATAGAACTTACAAATTCTTCAAAATATTTTCCTCTAGATTTTCTTAAGGAGAAATTAACATTTATTCAGAGTACTAGCTCTGTAAGAAACCTTATATGTTACCTCATTTCATTCACAAAACAACCCTTCCTGATATAGTTCCTGTTATCTCCATGGTAACAATTAGAAAGCAAACAGGTACATCTTGAACTTGTTAAAGTTTGCACAGCGAATCCACAGCAGAGATGAGATTAAAATTTAGGTTTTTCTGATTTCAAAGTCCTCGTAATTTCCTCTTGAGAATGGATAACAGGGCAAACAGGTACATCTTGAACTTGTTAAAGTTTGCACAGCGAATCCACAGCAGAGATGAGATTCAAATTTAGGTTTTTCTGATTTCAAAGTCCTCGTAATTTCCTCTTGAGAATGGATAACAGGCAGTTCTAGTGATTTGCCCAAAGTTACAATTCATGGCAGATTATAATCCAGAATTCCCATGTTTTAGTTATTATCATAATCTGTATTATTCTATGCTTTCTGCATAGACATTAGAAAGTCAAGATTAATTTTTATTGTTTGAAGATTCTTTTTTCTTATGAGGGTTTTTGGTTTTGATAGGAAAATCTGCTGCCAAGAACTGCTTACCTAAGTAGAAATTCTGTACAAATCCTGAAGCAACTATCTGACTAATTAACCTCCATGATGTAAACACTCTTTTTCAGAGGATTATGGTATATACAGT
>NW_007736189.1:62086-67602 GCF_000696425.1 Galeopterus variegatus | reverse complement strand
AGTGTTTGTGTTTTGAGATGTTTTGCAGTAATATAGTAAGTAACTTTTACGTGCTTACTCTATAAGCTTCAGGGGAATTGTTCACCTTCCAATTCTAAACTTGAAATGAAAGGTTTCTGGGCTGAAAGAATTAAGCAGCTTCTCAACTTACATCCAGAGTTTACTCCCGGGGAGTTAATGCTACATAAGAAAAATGTTGTTTCTCTCTTGCATTCCAGAAGCAAGGTTTATTGATCATGAAGCATGACATGGGTTTAATATTTATAATCTATTTAAATTTAACAAGCATAAAACATATTTAGACATTGGTTGGTTTATGTACATGTGTTATAAATGCTATGAAGCATTTTTATCTAAATCAAGTTTTTATAATAGGGAAGACAAAACAAGGGTGTGTTAATTTTTATATCCGTAGTACATCAGTCCAGGCTCCAGATTGTGATAAACAGAAATTCTCTTGGCATTTAGTTAGATAGACCCATGTCCCTCATGTGGCCACCAGAGGTGGGGAGGTGAAGGATTCTGTCATAGAGGGAGGCAGGGCACTATGTCCTACCAATTCTGCACACGGTGGGAGACTTCCTGAAAACGGGAGGAGGAGTTACCTTCACGGAAAAGCTAACTAACCAGTAAACAATGAAACCTGGCAAAAATGCCCACTCCTCTTAGAAAACCAGAATACAATCCTTGTGAAGTGTAAAAACGATCTGGTACATGTAAGAGAGGGATTTGTAGGATACAGACACAGAAGACAGCAGAGATTGCCTCGCATACCAATGGAGGAGCAATTCTTCTTGAGTATCCCTTGGTGAGTATACAGAAATGGTGTTACAATATAAGGTCACTGGTTTTCAAATTGAATGTTAGCAGGGGGATTCTTTTTTTCTGAAGCAAATTCCTTTATGAAGCTCTGATGCATCAAGAATTGGTCTGGTGAAGCAGCGTGGGGTACAGAATTCTGCAGCTTGATATCAGCGCTTCCTCCTTCCCTGTGGCCATGAGATGCCTCCTCAGAACTCCAGGGCTCCTGGACCGCTGTTTGAAAACTACTCATCAGAATGACTGCTTTGAATCAGACCTTGGATTTCTGATGCATTGAGATTTAATCCCCCCCTTACCCCACTCGCAATAGATGAAACTAAAAAATAAAAACATGAATGTCAATAACAAACACACAACCCAAACACACAGAAAAGCACAACTGAAACCTGTGTTCTCATCATCTATTCAGAATGTCAGGAGACCAGAAAAGATATCCCCCCCTTACCCCACTCGCAATAGATGAAACTAAAAAATAAAAACATGAATGTCAATAATAAACACACAACCCAAACACACAGAAAAGCACAACTGAAACCTGTGTTCTCATCATCTATTCAGAATGTCAGGAGACCAGAAAAGACAAAAGAATAAATCCTAAGCAAGAGCAACTTTCAATAGCGGTTACAAGTAAGACAGTTTGTAAGCAATTTGGATTGATGACCTGTGGTATGATAATCGATCAGTCTTAACTGCATTTTGCAGATAGCTGCAGGCGTCAGTATGATATGAGTGCTGGGGCTGACGTGCCCAGTGATTACGTCATTTCTGGCAAGCTGCACTCGGATGTGCTTTAAATGATTTGGTTGTTCTTGTCTCTGCTAAGCTGACGTATACTTAACCTCAGGCAGGAATCACAATCAAGTCACTCATCCATTTAGGGGAAGCGTCCTCTGCAGCCATGAAAAGTTAGAGATTCTCAGTCCCTTCATCCCCCAATTGCACTTTTCTAGAGCTGAGCAAACACTGCGAGAGGGAAAAGAGGCAAGGGAGATGGGTAGAAGACAGTGGTGTGGAGGAGGGGAGATGGAAGGCCATGGTGGAATATCAGTCACCCTGCATGCCACCATACTTGAGAGGATAGCTGTCTGAATGTCAATACTGCACTTAAGATTCTTCTTTCGGCCCAGAATTCCTGTGCAGTTGAGAGTATAGCTGCATTAGGTATTTAGCAAATTTGCTGCAGGGTTGCCCAGGAAACCTCCCCAGTGCAGAGGTTCAGCAACCCCTTGCATCACAATCTGCTTCCCAGTGCAGGAAACATGAGATCTCTGCTCAGTGACAGGGGTCCGTGAACTTCTCAGGACCTATGGCTTTTCCAGTCTAATTGAGCACAGCAAACTCCTGGGCTTCACCTTCTTCCTGTACTCCTGAAAACCTGAGATCAGGACCTGCTGCAGGTACTTGAGTTGGGAGATGATCCCAGGACCCACAAGTGAGGAAATGGCAGTGTGAGACGGAGGAGAGAGAAAGGACAAGAAGGGTGAATTAATGTGTGGGTTATCAATGCGGGCAGGTGGAGCTCAATCCCCTGGGCCCTTATGAAATTGTGTTTCCCCTGAAAGGATATGAGACTGAGACATTTATCCACTGACTTCCAACTTCTATCTCCCACTGAGTGGAGGTTGTCTCCAGTGTATTAACACCCCACTTCTGGTTACAACTCAGTGCAGCTTGGAGTTCTGTTGCTGCCAGAGAAAGCCGTCTGGCTGAGAAGAGAGACCCAGGAGCGGCATAGAAGAGGGAAGCTGTCTGAAGGTTAAGAACTGTCTACCATTACCTGCAGGTGAACTCAGCTGGGTCAAAGTGACACGCACTGAGGCATCGACAGTGGCTGCTACAGCCTTGTGCTTAGAACAGGGCCTAGCAATTGAAAGGGACTCAGCAGATATAAAATTTATTTTATATTATTATTTATTTTATTATTGTGTTTTATAGTATAAAAACAAATACAAAAATATTTCATTGCAATCTAAGCCAAAGCAGTTTACAACTAGGTGATCAGTCTGAAGTGGACAGAGATTGCTGAAGAGAAGAAATATAGAGAGAATCACAGAGAAAGGAAAATTGGAACATAAAATGAATTTCTATAGGTTGGAAAGATTGGCTCATTCAGAATCGACTGAGCACCTCTTAAGTACTAGGTGCTCTTATGTGTATGGAACAGAGCAGTGAATGAACAATCACAAACTCTGTGCCCTCGTGGAGTGAATATTCTAGTGGGAGGGAGATAGATCATTAGTAAGGAAAACAAGTTAAGTTTACAGTGTGCTTGATGATCGTGCATGCTAAGGAGAAAAATATAGCAGAAAAAGGGCCAAGGAGGTGTGGGGCTGGGTCAGTGTTATGATTTTAAATGGGCTGGGCAAGGAAGGCTCACTCAGAAGGTGATTGAAAGGGGCAGGTACAAGTCCCCAAGGCAGGAACCTGCCGGGCATGTTGGATGAGCAGCAAACATGCTGCAGCCACACAGAGTGGAACCACAGAACCAGGAAGGTAATCCTTTTTAAGGATTTACTTTTTACTCTGCATGAGATGGGAGGCCACTGGAAGGTGTTCAGCAAAGGCGTGATGAGATTTTAAGATGAAAGAAGAAAGAAGCAGCAGAAATTATTGAGCCTTACAGGAAAATGGCAAACGATTGTGCAAACATGGTGGCATTTGTTAGCACCTCCTGTGTTAGCTGCTTAGCACCACTGTCCGTGAAGGAACAGTTTACACAGGGGCTTGATTTCTACCCACTTCCTGTGCAGCTGGGAGATCTGGAGGTATCTGGGCATGGATCACTCCCACAGCTTCTCTAAACATTTTTGCCTTAATATGTTATATTTAAAGACAAAATAAACATTGAGCACTTTTTACACAGTAGAATGTATCTGGGCATGGATCACTCCCACAGCTTCTCTAAACATTTTTGCCTTAATATGTTATATTAAAAGACAAAATAAACATTGAGCACTTTTTACACAGTAGAAAAAAATCTAGAGATTTCTCATCTTCAAAGAATCTTGAGAGATTTGTGAAACATTCTCTTTGAATCATCTGACCTCTGCTTGGAAACCAACAATATTTTGAAATTATATTGTCATACATATTGGTTAGGCTGTTTGGCTATAAGCAATAGAAACTAATTTAGCTGACACAATGTAAGATGGCCTATAGAGAAAGAATCATTGAAGAACTGGGCTTCAGTATGGGTGGGAACCAGAGAAGTCCAGGAGAACCACGTGTTAGGAGTCTCAGAGTCTCAGAGGTACCACCTCTCCTGGGTTTAATCAGCTCCAATCATTTTTGGCTTTTCTCTGTGCCTGCAAAACTTCACTCAAAGTTTGAAGGCCTGGTAGAGGTTCTCTGGACTCAGCTGGGCCATGTCCAGTGGGCTACAGCAAGACATAAATGACATGGATGAGCAGTCCCATAAGACTGCACACAATAAATGAGAGGTAATCCCTTTAAAGGAAACCTGAGCACTGTCATCAGAGACGCGGAGCAGGCCCAAACAATAGATAATGTCCACTGGTCTATATCTGCACTGTGCATACAGTAGCCCCCAGCTACATGTGACTATTAAAATTAAAATTAAGCCATATTAAAGAAAATTTAAAATTCACTTCCTCAGTTGTACTAGCCTCATCAATTGCTCAATAGCAACATGTGGCTAATGGCTTCTGTACTGGACAGCACAGATACAGAACATTTCTACTGCCCTGGAAAGTTCTTTTGACATATGTAATAATAGTAATAAATCTGTGCAAATCTTTTTAATTATCCAAGTTCCTCATATCATTTAAAGAAGAAAAACACCGTCACTTTCATTACATTATATAACTAGCATTTCTGCCTTGTGAGGTAGACAGAGAGTATATGATTATTTCCATTTTATAGCTGAAGAAACTGAATCCCAAAATAGGTTGAACAACTGGCCCTAAAGATCACCCAGCCAGTGCAAGATACCACAGCCAGTATCAGGACTGGGGCCACCTGTCTCCCTGTGCAGGGTCCTTTATGCCAATTCTGACGTAGAACCCCAGATAATGCATGATTTGATGTAAAAACACCATTTTTGCCGTCACAATTTGAATCCTTATAAATTCCGCCATGAGGAAATAGGCATGCAACTTTAGCAAATTGTTTTATTTATTTACTTATTTATAATTAATTTTTTTTATTGGAACATGGTTGGTTGTACATATCTGTGGGGCACAGCATTGAATATCAATACCTGTGTGCAATATACGATGTTGAAATCAGGATAATTAGTATATTCATCATTATACAAAATGATTGATTTTCTTGGCCCCTCAGCATTCCTCCCTTTCCCCCCTTCCTCTCCCGCTTTCCCACCTCTGGTAACCCCAGTTCTATAGTCTTCTTTTTTTTTTTAAATACTTTTTAAAAATTTTAATTTATCAATATACAATGTAGTTGTTTTTTGTGTCCCTTTCCCAGTTCCTCCTCATCCTCACTGCCTCTCCTCCTGGCCCCCAATCAACATCATATCTGTTCACCTGTTTTAACAAGTTCAAGGAATTGTTGTGATTGTAGTGTTGTCTTCTTTCCGCCCTCCCCCCGTTCCTTTGTTTGTATATTTTTTATTTATTTTTATTAGCTCCCACAAATAAGTGAGAACTTGCATTATTTCTCTTTCTGTGCCTGGCTTATATCACTTAATATAATTTTCTCTAAGTCCATCCATG
>NW_007736189.1:55006-61333 GCF_000696425.1 Galeopterus variegatus | reverse complement strand
TGAGCTTTTTTTTATGTGTCAGCTGGCCATTCCTATATCTTCCTTTGAGAAATGCCTATTCAGCTCCTTTGTCCATTTTTCAATTGGATTACTTCATCTTTTTTTTTTTTTTTTTTTTTTTTTTTTTGCTGTTAGGTTGTTTGAGTTCCCTGTATATTCTAGACATTAATCTTTTGTCAGATGCATATTTAGCAGATGTTTTCTCCCACTCTGTTGGTGTCTTTTCACTCTGTTGATTGTTTCTTTTGCTGTGTAGAAGCTTTTTAGTTTGATATAATCCAATTTGTTTATTTTTCCTTTGGTTGCCTGTGCTTTTGGAGTCATATTCATAAAGTCTGTACCCAATCCTACTTCCTGGAGTGTTTCTCCTATGTTTGCTTTAAGGAGTTTTATTATATCTGGATATATATTTATTTCTTTAATCCATTTTGAGTTGATTTTGGTATATGGTGAGAGGTGTGGGTCTTGTTTCGTGCTCCTGCATATGAATGTTCAATTTTCCCAGCCCCATTTATTAAAGAGGCAGTATCTTCCCCAGTGTGTAGAGTTGGTGCCTTTTTTGAAGATCAGTTGGCTGTAAGTGTGTGGGTTGATTTCTGGATTCTCTATTCTGTTCCATTGGTCCATGTGTCTGTTTTTATGCCAGTACCTGCTGTTTGGATTATTATAGCTTTGTAGTATAGTTTAAAGACATGTAGTGATATGTCTCCAGCTGTATTTTTTTTTTTTTTTGCTCAGGATTGCTTTGACTGTTTGCAGCCTTTAGTTATTCCATATGAATATTAGGATTGTTTTTCCCATTCTTAGAAAAATGTCATTGGCATTTTAATGGGGATTGCATTGAATCTGTATATCACTTTGGGTTGTGTGGACATTTTCACAATGTTAATTCTTCCTTTCCAAGATATCTTTCCATCTTCTTGTGTCCTCTTTAATTTCTTTCAACAGTTGTTTGTGGTTCTCATTGTAGAGATTTTTCACATCCTTGGTTAATTTTATTACTAGGTATTTTATTTTTGTGGTGACTATTGTAAATGGGCTAGTTTTCTTGATTTCCTTTTGTGATAGTTCATTGTTGGAGTATTAAAATGCTATTGATTTTGGCATGTTGATGTTGTACACTGCAACTTTGCTGAAATCATTTATCAACTCCAAGAGGTTTTTTGTAGAGTCTTTAGGCTGCTCTCTATATAGGATGATATCTACAAACAGGGACAGTTTGACTGCAACTTTTCCAATCTGGATGACCTTTATTTCCTTCTCTTCTCTGATTGCTCTGGCTAGTACTTTCAACACTATGTTGAATAGGAGTGGTAAGAATGGGCATCCTTGTCCTGTTCCTAAGGGAAAAGCTTTCAACTTTTTCCCATTTGGGATGATATTGGTGGTGGGTTTGTCATATAATCACTTAATATAATTTTCTCTAAGTCCATCCATGTTGCTGTAAATGGTAGTATTTCATTTCCTGTATAGCAGAGTAGACACTGTGGCTTTAACTGTGTTGAGATACTTTCCTACTATACCTAATTTATAAACAGTCTTTATCATGAATGAATGTTGAATTTTGTCAAATGCTTATTCAGTGTCTATAGAGATGATCATATGTTTTTTGTCTTTGATTTTGTTAATGTGGTTTATCACATTTATTGATTTGCATATTTGAACCAACCTTGCATCCCTGGGATGAACCCCATTTGGTCACGTTGTATAATTTTATGTATGTGTTGCTGTTTTCTATCAGTATTTTACTGAGGATTTTGCATCTATATTCCTCAAAGATATTGGCCTGTGTTTGCTTTTTTTGTTGTATTTTGTCTGGTTTGGGTATCAGGGTGATGTTTGCCTCAAGAATTAGTTTGGGAGAATGGCCTCTGTTTCAATTTTTTGGAATAGTTTGTAGAAAACTGGTATTAATTCTTTTTTTAACGGTTTGGTGGAATTCTGCAGTGAAGCCATCCAGTCCTGGGCTTTTCTTTGTTGGGAGACTGGTGATTATAGCTTCAATTTCTTTTACTTTTATTGGTCTGTTCACATTTTCTATGTCTTCTTGGGTCAGTCTTGGTACTTTGTGTGTGTCCCAAAATTTATCCATTTCCTCCAGATTTTCAAATTTTTTGGCATATTGTTTTTTACAGTAGTCTCTAGTGATTCCTTGTATTTCTAAGGTATCAGTTGTAATATCACCTTTTTCATTTCTAATTTTTTTATTTGTGTCTTCTCTCTTCTTTTTTTAGTTAGCTTGCTAATGGCTTGTCAATTTTATTTATCTTTTCAAAAAACCAACTTTTCGTTTGTTTCATTGGTATTTTGTGTCTAGTTCTGCTCTGATCTTAATTCTTTCTTTCCATCTACTAAATTTGGGTTTGGATTGTTCTTGTTTTTCTAGTTCTTTAAGGGGAAGTGTTAGGTTTTTTACTTAATGCTATACTTCTCCCCCTTAGTACTGCTTTTGCAGTGTCCCACAGGTTTTGATATGATGTGTCATTATTTTCATCAGTTTCAATAAATTTTTTGATTTCCTGTTTAATTTCTTCTTGGACCCATATGTCATTAAGTAGAACGTTGTTTAATTTCCAGGTATTTGTATAGTTTCCTGAGTTTCATTTGTTATTGATTTCTAGTTTTAATCCATTGTAGTCTGAAAAAATACATGGAATAATTCCAATGTTTTTGAATTTGTTAAGACTTGATTTGTCACCTGACATGTGGTCTATCCTGGAGAATGTTTCGTGTGCTGAAGAGAAGAATGAATATTCTGACACTGTTGGATGAAATGTTCTGTATATACCTGCCATGTCCTATTGGTCTAAAGTGTCTCTTTTTACATTTCTATTTGCATGGTATATTTTTTCCATCCTTTCACTCTTAGCCTATGTGTGTTTTTATTGTTGAGGTGAGTCTCTTGAAGGTAGCATACTGTTAGGTCTATCTTTTAAAACTAATCAGTCAGTCTGTGTCTTTTGAACGGGAAATTAAATCCTTTTACATTAAGAATTATTATTGAAAGCTGTTGATTTGCTCCTGGCATTTTATTGATTTTTGTTTGGATGTTTTAAATATTTTTTGTTCCTTTCTTTCTGATTTACTGTTTTTCTTCTGTGTTTGTTGGTTTCTTGGGATAGCAGATGAACTTTTTTCCTTTATTGTTAGCACTTTTATTTTATTGGTGGGTTTTGTTCTTTCTTAAGTATTCATAGTAGTGATGGTTGTTTTTCAGGTATCAGACTCAGTACTCCCTTAAGAATTTCTTGTAAGGCTGGTTGTGTGGTAGTGAACTCCCACAGTTTTTGTTTGTCTGACAAATATACTATTAGTCTTTCATTTTGGAAGGGTAGCCTTGCTGGGTAAAGTATTCTTGGCTGGCAATCTCTGTCTTTTAGTATTTTGAATATATCATCCCATTCTCTTCTGGCTTTTAGGGTTACTGATGAAAAGTCTGATGTTAGTCTGATGACTTGAGAATTCTTTCTTGCAGCTTTTAAGATTCTCTCTTTGTCCTTGGGTTTTGCCAATTTGACTATAACATGTCTTGGAGAGGACCTTTTGGGGTTGAATATGTTTGAGGATGTTTGAGCCTCCTGAATATGAAGATCTGTATCTCTCCCTACACTTGGGAATTTTCTGCTATTATTTCATTGAATACGTTTTCAATGCCATTTCCTTTTTCCTCCCCTTCTGGAATATTTGAGTACTTAAGGTTGTCTCTTATCTTTCTTAGATTTTCTTCAATTTTTAAAATTCTTTTTCCTTTCTTTTTGTCTGCCTGTGTTATTTTGAACAGACCATCTTCAGGGTCAGAAATTCTCTCTTCTGCTTGTTTGAGCCAGCTGTTTAAGCTCTCTGTTGTGCTTTTTATTTCATAAATGAATCCTTCAGCTCCACATGCTCTGCTACATTCTTCTTCAGGGCATTGATTTCTTTGTACATTTCCTCTTTCAGATCCTGTATACTTTTTCTCATTTTGTTGTGTTGTCTAACTGAGTCTTCTTGTATCTCATTTAGTTTCCTTAGAATTGTTGTTGGAAATTCCTTGTCAGTCATTTCAAGTACTTCCTGTTCTATAGGATCTAGAACTTGAGAGGTATTATATTTCTCTGGTGGTGTCTTACTTTCTGGGTTTTTCATATTTCTAGTATCTCTCTGTTGGTGTTTAGTCATTGTGGCAGAGGTTTTCATGGTCCACTCTTTACACCACAGTGTCTGCAGCAGTGGCAGGGAGTTTTGTTGATGCTTTGCTGCCTGTTGCTGCCTCATGGCCTGGGGGTCAGTGGGTTGGACCACTCAGGAGCAGGGACTCACTTGGCCTGGGTCCCATGGAGTGTGCCAGTTCAGTGCTGCTGCCTTGGGGTCTGCAGCATAAGAGGTCGTCTTGTTATGTTACCTGACACTTGAGGGAGAAAGTCCCTTTCAGTGCATCACCTATTGAAAGAATGTTAAACCCAGCTTGCAAAGGAAGCATTTGCCTATACTCTTCTTTTTAGAATTATTATCCTCCATTGGTGGAGCATATGCTATCTTAGAGGGACCAAGGAGATTTTGAAATGTGTCTAAACTCCAGAGAGGTCATTTAGTATTTCACACAATGGCATTTTGGCCCATTCATCCACCCTCAGCCTTAAGAGTTCAGAAATAGGTTCTGTCTGCCTGTAAGTCATCCTTCAAACCTTTGTATTTGCAGGACAGCTTGGCATTTTTCTTCTCCTCATCTTTCAAAATTTCCAATACCGTTAACATTTGATTTTTTTTCTCAGAGTTTTCTCCTCCTAAGATGTCTACATTTCTACTTTCTTTAGTTTTACTTCCAATTTTGAACTTAGTGTGCTCTTCTGAAATCATTTTCCTCCTTCTAATTAACCTGACTCCATTACACACACATTCCCTATTCTTAGCTTCATTGTATCATCTACATAAATTACTAGAGTTATTTCAGCTTTATCTCAGACCTCCTTTAACACCTACTCTTCAGAGTTCTTGGTTTCTTGCCATTACCCCTGATTAGTCTCACATCTCTTTTTCTAGTAATGACCTGGCAAAAAAATAATCTTTTAATGTTACTTTCACTTAATTTAATTCTTTTCACCAAGGAGTCAGTGTGCTCAGATCACAGCACCACTCCAAATTCTTTTGATTGTCTCTTTCCTTTTCCGTGTCTGGCAACAGATCGCAACCCTCAGTGTTGCCCCCGTACCGGACTGGGACCGGCAACGGGATCGCAACCCTCGGTGTTGCTCCCGCGCCTTGCTCAGCCAGTGAGCGGGAACCGGTCTGTATGTGGGATTCGAACCCTCGGTGGGAGCGCCGCTGCACTTCCCAAGCGGCGCACCATCGCAGTGCGCCACCGGGCTGGCCCCGATGTTAATTGTTTTTTACTGTTAAGTTGTTTGAGTTCCTTGTATATTCTGGATATTAATCCTTTGTTAGATGCATAGTTTGCAAATATTTTCTCCCATTCTGTAGGTTGTCTTCTTGCTCTGTTAATAATTTCTTTTGCTGTGTAGAAGCTTCTTAGTCTGATAAAATCCCATCTGTTTATTTTTTCTTTTGTTCCTTGTGCTTTTGAGGTTGTAGAGGTACAGGTCTAGTTTCATTCTTCTGCAAATGAATTTCCAATTTTCCCAGTACCATTTATTGATGTGGCAGTCTTTTCCCCAACATACGTTCTTGTTGTCTTTGTCAAAGATCAGTTTGCTGTAAGCATGAGGGTTAATTTCTTGGTTCTCTATTCTGTTCCATTGGCTTGAGTGTGTGTTTTTATGTCAGTACCATGCTCTTTTGGTTACTGTAGCTTTGTAACATAATTTGAAGTGAAGTAGTGCTATGCCTCAGGCTTCATTTTTTTTTTTTTTTTTTGCTAAGGATTGCTTTGGCTATTCAGGGTCTTTTGTTATTCCATACAGATGTTAGGATTGATTTTTCTATTTCTGTTAAGAATGTCATTGGGATTTTGATGGGGATTGCATTCAATCTGTAGATCACTTTGGGTAGTATGGACATTTTCACATTGTTAATTCTTCCATCCCAAGAGCATCGAATGCTTTTCCATCTTTTTGTGTGCTCTTTAGTTTCTCTCAACAGTGGTTTGTAGTTCTTGTTGTAAAGCTCTTTCACCTCCTTGCTTAACTTTATTCCTAGGTATTTAGTATTTTTTGGTAACTATTGTAAATAGGCTTGCTTTCTTAATTTCCTTTTGTGCTAATTCATTGTTGGAGTATTAAAATGCTACTGATTTTGGCATGTTGATGTTGTACACTGCAACTTTGCTGAAATCATTTATCAACTTTATGAGTTTTTTTTTTGTAGAGTCTTTAGGCTGCTCTCTATATAGGA
>NW_007736189.1:51197-53412 GCF_000696425.1 Galeopterus variegatus | reverse complement strand
CTGGCATTTTATTGATTTTTGTTTGGCAGTTTTAACTATTTTTTGTTCATTTTTTCCCCTTTTACTGTTTATCTTTCATGTTTGTTGGGTTTTTGAAGTGGTTAGATAAAGTTTCTTTCCCTTTATTATTTGAATTTTTGTTCTACTAGTGGGTTTTGTTCTTTATTGTGCATTCATGGTAGTGATTATTGACTTTCAGATTCCAGATGGAGTACTCCCTTGAGGATATCTTGTAGGAATGGTCATGTGGTGGAGTATTCCCACTGTTTTTGTTTGTCTGGAAAGTATAGTATTTATCACTCATTTCTAAAGGATAACCTTGCTAGGTATAGTATTCTTGGATGGCATTTTTTTTCTTTTAGTATTTTGAATATATCACCCCATTCTTTTTTGGCCTTTAGGGTTTCTAATGAGATGTCTGCTGTTAGTCTGATGGGGTCTCCCTTATAGGTGAGTTGATGCTTTTCTCTTGCTGCTTTTAAGATTTTCTCTTTGTCTTTGAGCTTTCCCAGTTTGACTGTAATGTGTCCAGGGAGGACCTCTTTGGGTTGATTCTGTTTAGTGATCTTTGTGCCTTCTGGATCTGAAGATCCATATCTTTCCCTACTGGGAAGTTTTCCACTATTATTTCATTGAATATATTTTCAATGCCATTTCTTTTCTCCTCCTCTTCTGGAACACCTGTGATTTGGATTTCTGCTAGCTCTCTTAGATTTTCTTCATTTTTTCTCTTTATTTTGCCCACCTGGGTTATTTTAAAAAGACCGTCTTCAAGACCAGAAATTCTTTCTTCTGCTTGCTGTAGCCTCCTGATTAATCTCTTGTTGTGTTTTTATTTCATTGAATGAATCCTTCAGCTCCAGGAGCTCTGCTACATTCTTTTTTAGGGCATTAATCTCTTTGTACACTTCCTCCTTCATATCCTGGATACTTTTTCTCATTCATCATGTCATCTGAGTCTTCTTATATCTCATTGGGTTTCCTTAAGTTTGTTGTTAAGAATTCCTTTTCAATCATTTCAAGGACTTCCTGTTCTGTAGGGTCTGGTGCTTGAAAATTATTATATTTCTTTGGTGGGATCATATTTTCTTGTTTTGTCCTATTTCTAGTATCTCTTCATGGTGTCTAGTCATCTGGTAGAGCAGTTGCTTTTTCTGGTACTCTGAAGTGGGCTTTGAGGAGAGGAAGTTCCCATTGCAGATGTATTTTATAATGCCTGTTGAATGGGGTGTTTTAGTATTGGCTCCAGGTAGATGCAGTAGTGTAGTCTCTGTGTGGGCACTTTGACTGAATTCCGAGTTGGAATTATTAGTGAGTGCCTCCATGACCCAATCCTTGGAGCACTTAGTAATTCCTGGATGAGGTTGTTGACACTATTTTAGTTCACCAGGACATGGGCAAGCTTTCGAATTATTTGGGGAAGTGCCTTGGTGCACTGTCACTCTTTTGCCATGGTGAGTGACCTTGGGCATGCCTGTTGGCACCCTGACTAGTTCTCCCTGACCCTAATTGGTACACTGGGGTATACTGGTGCTCTTTGGTTTGAATGGGTGACATTGGGCAGGTTTTCTCCTTCATCTTTCCTACAGGCAGTTGTTCCTTCTGGGACCTTGCTTCCCCCAGCTGGGGGATGGGTTGGTGGTGATGGGGAATTTTCTTTCTTACTCTATTTGAGTATCCTGGGTTTCTGTACACTTGGGGGGTTCCACTTGTGTCTTTCCCTGGATGAAGGCAGTCCTGTGGGCTGCACATGTACCTCACACCCCCAGGCATGCTACTGCATATGGCAGCATAATTCTCCCTGTAGGTTGGACCACTGGCTCGCAGATCTGTGTTTGCTCACCTCCTACGTTGGGCTCCACTGGTGACCCTCCTTTTGTCTATTCTGATGAGTGGTCAGCTGAGTGCCTATGAGGCAGCAGTGGCTGCTTGTGTGGCAGTGAGCCACCCTTGTGGCAGCAGTTGCTGTGGCAGTGGCTGTCATGGACCACTTGTTCAGCACTGGTGTCTGTGGCAGTGGTAGGGAGTGCTGCTGCTGGTGAGGTGGCAGGTCACACTGGTGCTGTCAGTTGTGGGAACTGGCTGTTGGGGTGTGGCCACTTTCTGGGGGCTGGCTAGTGGCTGGGAGCAAGTTATTTTTTAATGGGGCTTTAAAAGGCTACTTTGCCAAAAGGAGCTATATACCCATGACATAAATATAAAAGAATGGATTAAC
>NW_007736189.1:46958-50197 GCF_000696425.1 Galeopterus variegatus | reverse complement strand
TAAGCTGTCCTAATGCCTGCATGGAGGCCTGTATTTCAGCAGCTGGGTCTTTTGATTAACAGGAGCACACAGTTTCTCAGGAGTGTGACTTAAGGTGATGTAATTAGAAAGAAATTAGACATTTCATTATCTGTACATAAAATCAGGCCCATCCTAACATTTGTGGGATCTGGGGCAAGAGTATAAGTGGTGTCTCATATACCATATGTCTAAATATTTCAAAGTTATGAACTGAGACAGGCCCATGGCCCAAACCACATTGCCACCCTGGGCCTGGTTGGTGGCTCCTCACAGATCTCCTTGGAGTCCCTCTGGGACCAGCCCTAAAGCCTGCATGTCTGAGTGGTCACCCAGATCTGCTGGGTCAGGGCAGGTGGAGGCTGGGCCAGAGCCCATGATCCTGGGCAGTGACTGGACACTTTTGTATCTGGATGACCTCTGACTCAGTCAACACCTCAAGGAGCCAAGGTGGGTGGGTTTTCCCATCCTNTGGATGACCTCTGACTCAGTCAACACCTCAAGGAGCCAAGGTGGGTGGGTTTTCCCATCCTGTACACCTCACTTTTCTGAATAAGGACTTCCAGACAGTTCTAGGCACCTTTCAAACAACACACCTCCTGAGCAAATGAGAGGCAGGAAGTTTACTTATGTTAGGAATAGACCTCTCTGGACACTCACCTCAGTGATTTGGAGCAGCCACTCCTTTGCAGACTCCCCAGGACAGGGGGTGTCCTTTCTCTGCTCTCCTGTGCTTCCCTCTTGCCCAGCACACACTCCTCAGCTCTCAGTCTAGCATCCTCTGGCTTGTGGGATCTAGTTCAGTTTATCCCACATCCCTCTCCCATAAACTCTTTTTGCTCAATAAATTCCTGAACTTTCAAAAAATTGTCTTATATGACCCCAAACATGAAACAAAACAAAACAAACTACAATGACGTGGTATTTCGGAGTTTGTATTATGTTGAACTCTCTACAGTAGAGGGCCCCTTGGAGAAGCCTTTTTAGCCCTCTTCCGGTCCAATAGCCATTACTCAAAAAGTCAAAAAATTCATCAGAGGGAAACCATACCTACCTCATTATAAGCTACATTCTGGACAATAATCAGTGCACCTCTGATTGCCACCTGTGAGAAGCTCAGCCAACCTGAAAGCAAAGTTGTAAAGAGGAGAGGACTGGCAACCCCTGAAGAGAGAGACTTGTAGGCTACCCATAGTCCTGGCAGACATCAGTGCACTGAAGCAAATCTCATCTACCTCACAGCATGGCCCTGGACATCAGTCACCACCTCTGTTTCAGAAGAATTTAAAGTCCAGCCAATCAGATAGGGCTGATCTTACAGACCGTGACATCTACTGCTGCATTTGTCGGATGAAGTAAGTGAAACTTGAAGGTCACCCTGCTGGTTACTGGCAATTTAAACTCTGTATCAGATTGTTTGATGCCAGGCATCTTAGTCACCTTGGGCTGCCATAACAGAATACCCAGACTGGGTAGTTTAACCAACAGATGTTTACTTCTTACAGTTTTGGGGGCTGGGAAGTCTGAGATCAGGGTGCCAGCATGGTTGGGTTCTGGTGAGGGCTCTCTTCCTGGCTTGCAAATGGCTGCCTTCCTGCTGTGTGCTCACATGGTGGAGAGATCTTTTTCTCTAAAAAGTCCTAATTCCATCATATGGGCCCAGCCCTCTGAACTTATCTAGCCCTAATCACCTTCCAAAGGTCCCACCTCCAAATAAATTGGGGGTTAAGGTTTCAACATATGAATTCTGGGAGGACACAAACATTCAGTCCATAACACCAAATCAGTATTCATTCTAGTTCAACACAAAGCTGAACATATGCTCACCCAATATCCTTTGAATACTAGCTTCTGACCATAAACTTTATAATTTAAAAGCTATAATTTATAGTAACTTTTTGAATTATGTATGCAATACATATTTATAGCAGGTAATAGGAAAAAATTAAAGAAAATAAAGCTTACCCATAATCCCACCAATTAGGGACTAACAGTTGGTTTCTTTTCTTCTGACACATGTGTGTATAAATATATACAAATGTACATCCATAAATAACATTTTAAAAACAAAATTTGTTTCATACTATGGAGTTTTTTTTCAAATATTACTTTTTTATTTCCTTTTACTATTTATAGTGAACCTTTGCCCTTGTCTTAAAAAATGTTTTTTTACTTCCTCACTTTTTAATGTTTTTGGCTATCTGGATAATGGATTATCTGTATTTATATCTTGCATTATTTAGAAGATATACATATATATGTACATGCTTTTAATCCTCCTAGTTTTTAACTCTTAATTTTTCAAATGGATTTTAAAAACTGTATTTCTTTCTAATTACCAAGTCAAGAAAAAAATACTGTTTCATTAGTTCTACCAATGTAAAATGAAGAATTTAGCACACTTCTCCTCTCACTACTTCTTTCGTTATGGCAAAGCCTTGGGTTCAAGGAGTTTTAGGTGTTGGCATTATTATTTTTAAAAAATTGAGTATATGGACATAGAAAATTATGCATGTAAGTCATGCATTTTGTCACAAAAGATTTAAGTTGGCATTTNAAAAATTGAGTATATGGACATAGAAAATTATGCATGTAAGTCATGCATTTTGTCACAAAAGATTTAAGTTGGCATTTTTTCTACATTATGCTAATTATTTTCCCAAAGTAGAAATACATTGATGGGCTTGGATCCTGAATCCCAGCATCATTAATCAGCACCCAGTGTTATTGCAGGTTCTCAAGGAAACTCTCCCTATTATTAAGCTAAAGCTTTACATTCAAATACCCATGGGGAATCTCAGCCTTCGGCTAGACTACTTGGAGCTTGGATAATATTTTGTCTACTGCTCCATGGGTATGTCTGGAGAAATCTTCTTTGGCTCTGATTCCAGGTCAACACCATAGAAAGACAAATCCTTTACGAAGTGCACCAGAGAAGCAGCTCTTCTCCCTAACGCTTAGAGCTCCTGATCTCTGCCAACCACCTCAAGTCTCTCTCTCTTTTTTCTGCTGTAACCTATACTTGTTTCTGCTTAAGCAAGATGCATGGGTTTAGAACAGAGATTCCTAAGCCATGTGCTGCATTACATTGTTGCAGTATGAATCTTTGACTTATTTTTGCTACAACTGTGGGTATATCTTGAAAGGATGCTGTCTGCTGGGTGAAACACTGAGTGAGCAGGTCCTATCACAGGCTGTAGGGTAAGGGCTTCATGCAGAAG
>NW_007736189.1:45415-46565 GCF_000696425.1 Galeopterus variegatus | reverse complement strand
AAAAAAAAAAAAACCCCGAAAAACAAAAAATGATTTATGGTTTCAGCTTTGCTAGCATACCAGTTGATCGAGGACAGTTGTTCTGGTTCCACCACCTTTAAACTCTACAGGGAGAACTCTCCCATCAAGGGGCTCATTGTGGTAATAAAATTTCCATAATTTGGAGAAACATTCATTCACCCACCATGCAAACTGCCTCTTCTTATAGTTCATGATGGGGAACTAGAAGCATAAGGGCTTTTCTGAGGAGCTTTTCCTTTTTTTATTGACCACATTACATATTTACAATTTTCCAATTTAATTTTTCAAACTCTTTTAAACCCAGTGTTCTCTGTCCACCAATTTTCAAATAATTGTGGGCTCTTTCTAGGGACACTGATTTACCTCCTATGTGAGTGGCAGAGAGCCCCACATTCATCATGGCCTTGCATTTCCCAAATCCAAACTTTCTTCTTAATTCTCTATGTCTCCAGACCAGAAAACTTGTGAGGTATTTTTATCACTGATTTTTCCTCTTCCTGTTTCTACAGAGCATGCCTCTAAGTGTATAGTAAGAGGTGATTTATCTTCTGTTATCCTCTCCAAAACCTCACCTTTCCTCCACCTAAAGTCCTCGCTCCTGGATAAGGTTTCTACTCTGAGGCACTGAGGGAGCAGAACCTTTCCCTTTTTATTTACTGGAGGGTCTAGCTCTTATTACCTTTGAGTAGCATGACATTCTCTTAGCCCCATCTGAGATACAGGTTGTGGGGGAAGAAAGAGTCTGTAATATTGGCCACCAACCAATGCCTGACATATAAAAAACCTGCTCATTTAAACTCTGAACTCTGATATGTAAGCCTATCCAGGTCCTTAAGACCATTCCCTGTTAACCCCACAGAGGGGTTGTGCACAGGCCCTGCACGTGGCCTCATTGTTTTCTGGTGGTGTAGCACAGGTGAGCCATAGATTATGCTTTTCAATTTATTTACATTGGTCAGAAAGATGGTAAAAAAAAAAATTCCTTTTTGATTCTACGGTTTTAGAATCTCAACTGAGACTTCCTCGGCCCTAGTAATGAGTCTTCCTGGTATTTAGGCTTGCCTGTAGTAAACAATAATCAAGTCATTCACCCAGTGCAAGATCTGTGGTTTTTTTATTTTTAACTATT
>NW_007736189.1:42988-45118 GCF_000696425.1 Galeopterus variegatus | reverse complement strand
TAAACAATAATCAAGTCATTCACCCAGTGCAAGATCTGTGGTTTTTTTATTTTTAACTATTTGCATTATGCATAATACCTAGACAATGATTTGCTTTTCCTGGCCTTTTTCTCACTTAGAAGTTTGAAAATAATTCTTACTCAGAGTATGGGAAATCATTGATTGATGTTCTAAGTTTCCAATGCTGTTGTACTTTGGTGCTTTTAAAAAAAGTTTTCTTAGGCAACTTGTGAGCAGGAAATTGAGGAACCATGAGGCACCTGCCATGTTAATTTGACGTCTTCTCTCACTGCTTTCAAGCTCCTCCACTTCAAAGCACTTTCACAACTGCATCATTGTTGTTAAATGGGTCTTTGACTGAAAGACATGTAGACAGCTAGTCTTAAAACAACCAAGACATCCTTGATACTTGTGACTTAGTAGAAAATCAAATAGAACAGCTCTTTTTTGTGTCAAGTGATATTTTTCACAGCTAGGGAATACGGGAACTAACTATATTACTAATTCATCTAGGAAGTCGGATAACTTGCTCCATCAGTGCAAGTAATAAGAATGAACAAATAATAACCAGCTGTATTTTAAACTCCACTTTCTCTAAAGATACCTCAAGAGATTATTCTCTTCTTCAGTCCTGGATCTGAAATCATTTTTACATTAAAGGGAAGATGAAGTCTATTCAGATTATTAGGACAAGTAATTTCTCACCAAAGTGCAGCAGTCTACTTTCTATTACCTGCTGGTAAAGGGAGAGAGGGTTCAATGAAACCACAATGATGCCGAGACTAATGTTAGTCAAAAGTTGTCATCTTTTTTCAGAACTATCGTAAAAGCTGTCTATTGCTTTGAAATGAGTCTTTCTTCCATTTCCCCCTCTTCTTTTGGACCCCCTAAGGAGCAGTGACATAGACCAAATGTAAACAGCTTCTTCTGTTTTTCTGAGACAGAAGGAGATTCAGAGATAAAAGAAGTCTGTTTCTTTTGCATGCTTTAGAATGCAGAGTAGTTCCTGACATAGAGTAGATGCTCAAATTAAATACATAACCTGAATATTGAGAATAAGAATCTGAATATTTTTGATTTGCCTGAACATAGGAGCCAGCTAGAGGAAACAACTTTAAGTGCCTTGAAAAAAGAAGTAACTGGTGATATGTTGCTTATAACTGGAGACTGGCACAAGACAACCTCACAATAGGTGTGGTGGAGGGACATTGCTTGGAAGGGCCAGCCTGAATCAGTGATGGGCTTGGAGAATGCAATAGGAACCAATCGGATCAGCAAAGCCAGTGGCCTCCTGGTTGGAGCCAAGGCCAGCTTCACGTAGACAGTCTACATTGGACACAAACCTCGTCCGCCTTCTCAGATTGCCTTCTCTCCTCCTTTGTCTTTATGGGTTAGGGTAATGGCTGTGCTCAATGCCTTGTCTCCTTCTGGTTGTGGGTGAAGCGCACATTTTGGAGTGTAGGACCTGGTTTTTAAAGTGGCCTTCATAGGTTGGATGATAAACCCAGAATTGTGGGAGGAGGGTGGTTGACTCCTGCATGTGAACCTTGACCGCGGGGAAATGGGAGACAGGAGTCCTCCCTGACTCCTCCCCTCCAAGGCCTGCTACAGGATGAGATTCCTCTTTGCACGTTTTCCTGAGAAGCCCTGTGTGCTGGGCTGAGGTGGCTGCTGCCTCCTCCCCTCACACCCTCATGCTGCTGGCCTTTCAGTAACCACCTGGAGGGTCAGCCCTTTAATTCTTTCTTCAGGCTCCGCTTTCTAAAGGACTGGGATGAAGATACTGACTACCCCGAATCTGTCTCACCTGGAGCGTCTAACCTCAACTTTTTCTGTTTAATTTTGTGTTTGTAATTCAATGGTATAAGAAGGGAAGAGTCTTTCCTCAAAAACCAAGCCCTCAGTCCCTGCATTATTATGTATTCTGTTCAAGGGTTTTTGCTGTAATTTGTGAGACTGATAGGGTGCAGTGTGCTTATACCATCTTAGTGAACTGGAACCACTAATTCTGTCCTCCATCTCCCATTTTTGAATGAAGAAGTCAAATTTCTTGTGCTGGTGATTGGTTTGAAGTGGGCACAGCACCAGGTCTCGCCACCAATACATAAGGGCACATCTGCCTGAGGCTTC
>NW_007736189.1:40834-42162 GCF_000696425.1 Galeopterus variegatus | reverse complement strand
GAAGTGGGCACAGCACCAGGTCTCGCCACCAATACATAAGGGCACATCTGCCTGAGGCTTCTGGGGGAAATATTTCTCCCTGGGGAAGAGAGAGATCCATGGAGAAATACGACTCTTCCTTTCTGCCACTGAATGCTACTGTGTAAGGATGCTTGGAACTGTGGCTGCAGTCCTGCACCCCTGAGAGAAAAGCCAAAACATGACACACAGACAAAACTGGACCCCAGATATTGCTGAGAGGTGAACCAGCCAAACCTAGAACAACCTGCCTTAGATTTTTCTTATTTGGGATCACAAATTCCCATTTTCAGAAAGGTAATTTTAAAATTGCAACCCAAGTCATCCTAAATGATAAACTAGTATTATTCCATTTTCTAATTTAGGGATTCAGCCATTCACAAAGACAACTGTGATGGAGTTAATGAATATCCCTCAATAATTTTAAAATTATATTTAAAAAATACCTCTGAGTCGATAGTTTATTCACTGATTAAAAGATCAGACATATGCGAAAAGATTGATATTTTGATATTTTAAAACTATATAACTAAAAGATGAACATATAGTCTCAGATTAAATAAGGACTGTAATCGAATTATTCTTGATTCTTTTGTGGACTTGGAGATATGTTATAATTCTGTTCTTTATGTTCCTCTAATCACCATTTAAAAACACTAATTGGGTACCTATTATGTGCCAGAAACTGGTTCTGGATACTTGGGGGATCTAAAATGAGCCAGAAATGGTTGCTGTTCTTCAAGAGTTTAGAGTCCAGTAGGGAATACAGACATATAAACAAATGCTGTCGTTAAAATGCAGAGTTATACAAACTAACATATAGACATGTGTACAATTATTACAGAAATACACAGGAAAAAGAGCTATTTTTGAGGTACAGTTTTTCTTTTCTACGATAATGAATTTATATTCCTCATATATGAATATGGTACATTTCATTTGTTTCTAGATTATTGCGTAGTACAAAATGCTTCAGGTTTTGCAATATGAGACATTGAAAGGAATATTTGTTTTTGTTATAGAAATGACCCAAAGATGGCCTCTGTGTGTTGGCCCTATGTTGTTTGCTTCTTCACTGCATGCTAGCGTGGTTAGCTCAAAGCCTGCACCAAACTCAAATTCTTGCACAGCCAATTGCTTTAAATGTAGCCCCAATAAGCATATTTTCAGCCATTTACAGCCTACCTGATTATTTGTGTTCACAGTTTATTGTATATCATCCCCTATTCGAATATTATTTCTTGAGAATTTGAAGATAATAGCTTTTTCTTATCACTTTCAGTGTTGCTAATGGCAAGTCAAGATAAGAA
>NW_007736189.1:39309-39973 GCF_000696425.1 Galeopterus variegatus | reverse complement strand
ATGTAACAGGGTTTATCTCATACTTTCCACCTGTTTTTGGTTGTTTTTATTTTTTTAACACTTTATGGAAGAATTGTGTAGTTCAATTAGATTTTAATCTCTATTTTTCTCTTTAGCCTATCTGTTGGGTTTTGAAATATGATCACATGTTTAATTTCTGAGATCTCCATTTGTTATACTTTTATAGAAGCCTTTTCTTATTTCTCTGATGATATTAACTACCCTTTGAAAACTTCTGTGCCCTCTGTCTCCTTGGCTATTCATTGAGTTTGGCTCCTCTTTCTCGCGAGTGTTGGTTTCCCTCAACTGTTGAATGATTCTTGTTTGGCTGCTCATATGTTTACTTGAGTTTCTTGTGTTGACTCTTGCTGGTTCTGAGTCCAGAAACCTGCCTTGGGTGGTTTGGGGAGAGACGGGGTGTACTGCCAGGGAGGCTGTGAGAGGCCACGATCTTCTGGGTCTAGTCACTTTGGGGAAGTGGGAGTCATGCTGGGGGACGGGGCAGTCCCCTCTGTCTGGTTTGACTCACGCACGAGCCAGCCCTGAGTCCGGAGGGTCAGAGCTCCCACTTCAGAGAGCTGTGTCGCTGCTGCTTTGACACAAGAGCTAAAACCAGAGCTGTCTGCCCTTTCCGTTTTTTTCTTTCTTTGTTGTCCTTTAGCAT
>NW_007736189.1:36867-37981 GCF_000696425.1 Galeopterus variegatus | reverse complement strand
TCAAATAAGTGCAGAAAAGGTCTAGGAGTTTATCTTAGGACAGAAGCCACATGTTTCTGCTGTGAGAAGCAGGTAGGAGGGCAGAAGGCTCCCTGTACAGCATGTGGTGACAAGCTTCTTTAGTGAATCATCTGGTCACTTGTCCCACAGCCCTTCCTTCTTTTGTTATCTCTTGACCTTAATGTGAAGTATCTAGAATTGCTCTTACTTTAATCATTTTAATGTTTCTCTTAGTTGTTTTGGGCTGAAGTTTCTCTTTCCGTTCTCTCTCCATCACTCTGCTGTCAGTAATGTTCCGTTTTCCAGGTTTATCCAAAATTCTGGTCCACTGATTGGCACTATTACTTACTTTCCAGCACTCTTGGAAATTTATTTCTAACTATTTATTTTTCTTGTTATTTGGATGAATTTGAAGAGGAGTGGATAAACACTTCTGTAGTTCATACTACCCAATTTATTCCCTCTCCCAGTTCTAGTCTCCATTTTTCCCCCCCACAGAGCTGTAAAATGTGAAAAGAAGTATTTTACAATCTCTCACAGCAATCTTATTTTTGTTTTACATAATGTGACACTTTAATATAAAACATAAAGATTCATGGCTATTATAAATTTTATGTAGATTTTGCTTTTATGAATATAAAATGGGCCTCTTTTCCAAGGAAACTTTCTGCCTTACATTAAATTTTGTTTGAAATGAAAAGGGCCACACATTTTATTTTTATTTTTTTTTAAGTTTTATTTTATTTTGTCAATATACAATGTGGTTGATCATCGTGGCCCATCACCCAAACCTCCCTCCGCTCCCCCCTCCCCCTCCCTCCCAACAACCTCATATCTGTTCGCTTGTTGTATCGACTTCAAGGAATTGTAATTGTTGTGTCTTCTCCCCCCACCAAGGTTATTTGTGTATTTATTTATTAATTTTCAGCTCCCACAAATAAGTGAGAACATGTGATATTTCTCCTTCTATGCCTGACTCGTTTCACTTAATATAATTCTCTCTAGGTCCATCCATGTCTTTGCAAATGGCAGTATTTCATTCTTTTTTTGTATAGCAGAGTAGTATTCCATTGTGTTGATATACCACATTTTCCATATCCACTCATCTGATGAT
>NW_007736189.1:33780-36721 GCF_000696425.1 Galeopterus variegatus | reverse complement strand
GTATAGCAGAGTAGTTTTCCATTGTGTATATATACCACATTTTCCATATCCACTCATCTGATGATGGACATTTGGGCTGGTTCCAACTCTTAGCTATTGTAAAGAGTGCTGCAAGGAACATTGGGGAACAGGTATCCCTTCAGCATGATGATTTTCATTCCTCTGGGCATATTCCCAGCAGTGGGATAGCTGGGTCATATGCCCACACTTTAAAAAAATTTTATCTATCAGATAAGCCTTTTGCTCATCCTTTAAAAAACATTTCTTGTCAACTTAATGTATTTCTTTAAGCTTAAGAAGAATATGTCTGGATTTTAAGAACCTTTTAAATGGGAAGCTGAAATAATTTAAATATATTATCACAACATATACACTTGACCTGGTCTCTGCCATCTTGTTTTATATTTTTAGGTTTCACGCTTCCTTGTTGTTTTCTGAGTTTACGTCTTTTACTTTGTATATTATGCTTTGTTTGCTTGTCCTTTCTCCAATGTTCCGAAAAACAAACATCCCTCTTAAAATTTTAGTCTTCTGGCTTTCGGAAAATAATATTTAATCTATTATTAATCATTTTTTTGTTTCAGTCAGAGTTTTATTTGCAGACAACAGAAACTACTCTGGCTAAATTAGGCAGAAAGGAATTTTGTTTTTCAAAAGGATAAGGAGGTGTTCACAGAACCGGAAAATAATATTTAATCTATTATTAATCATTTTTTTGTTTCAGTCAGAGTTTTATTTGCAAACAACAGAAACTACTCTGGCTAAATTAGGCAGAAAGGAATTTTGTTTTTCAAAAGGATAAGGAGGTGTTCACAGAACTGATAGGAAGGAAGGGCAGGTACACAGGGAGAAGCCATTGGCAGCTGTCACAGGGCAGGTCACCCCCAGGAACAACAACTCCCTGATATGCCTCTGCTGCTTCCTCCCCTGGATACTATCACCAGACCCTTCTCCAGCCGCCTGCACTCCCACCACTCTGGACACCAGACTCCACGGCTGCCACTGACAGAAGGATTTCTGAACAGTCTCTGCTTCCAGGCATCATTACTTCTCATTAATGTCCCAAACAGGAGCACGCAATGGGCTAAGCTTAAGTCTCCAGCCAGTGGCAGAGCTGAAAGATGGGTTTGAGAGGGCAAGCTTCTGGCCTTTGCTGTTCTGCAGTGTGGAACGGTCCTGCTTACACCGTTCCCCAAGTCCCAAATCTCTGCCCAGTATTCATTCATTTGTCCTCTAGCTTTATTGCAACCCCTTCTCAATATTTCATAAATGATGACAAATAAAAAGTTAATTATCACTTGAAAACACTATAATATAGGGTAAAGAGGGAGGGAAGAAAAGGGAAGTTGGTTAAAACGTATTCATAGGAAGGAGGGATGGACAGAGCTTATGACCTTTGCTTCTTCCATTGGTCATGGGGCTCTAGATCAAACGGCCCAACGAAAGTTCCTGTAATGACGGGCATGGTCTGTACCTGCACTGTTCAGTACGGAAACCACTAGCCCTGTCTAGTCAGTGAACACTTGAAATGTGGCTACTGAACTAATATTTTAATTGTATTTAATTTTAATTAATTTAAAGTTAGATTTAAATAGTCGCATATGGCTGCTGGCTATGATACTGTAGAGCACGGCTATAAATAGAAGACGTTCCCTTTGTCTTCAGCCATACTTTAGCGAATTGGGCTCTTTTCCGGTCCAATTCTTTGCCCAATTTCAGGATAACCCTGAGACCTAGCTTATCTTGCCTGTGTAGGGCTTCAGTAGTTTTCACTCAAAACTTACCACTGAATATGTTAGGAAAGAGTCGAATCATATTTTTCTCTATCCTTATGGAGAAAGAGCAATCTTATTTCATTTTTATAGTTTGTGTCAATTACTAGTTAATACTGTAACACCTTATTTTTTGCCTACTCACAGAGAACACAAATAACCTGGTGGCAATTCAGTGGGATAGTTTTCTCCTTCCTTGGGAATAAAGCTTCAAAACTAGTGGACAACAGTTATAAGAATGTGTAAGGTTTTGCACATAAGTTATTAGGTTTATTTCATACAGGTATCACACCCCTTTCGTTCATTGGTTCCTGGGCCCATACTCTGACTATAGAAGAAACATATCACACATGGCAGCCTTCAGGCCTGCAGTTTAACCTTGGCAAAGTACCGTCTCTTGGCTGGAGTGACTCAGTCTTCTATAGTTCATTACAATGTTCTGGAAGCCCAGCTTCTTTCAGACGCTGGGATACATGACAAAGCCAGTAGTCGTTTATTGCTTTTTTCCTTTGCTATAAATGAGTTCCTTGGTCAGAAACAATATTCTTTGGGACACCATGCTTATATATGAGGAATTCAATAATGGTGGTACTTGTATAAGCATAGTAAGGAGGAAAAGCAAATGTAAATCCAAAAATTAAGAGAGGATAGATTGCTACTCTTACCAGGAGGGAAGGTTACCAATACAATTAACCTTCTGTAGGTAGCTGGCTGCTAGGTAGCTGTCCCTCAAGAGTATAATATAATATTGGGGGCTGTGGGTTTGTCTTTTAGCAGGAAAGCTGAGCAAGCAGTGATGGTGTAGCTCGTTCAGCCTTTGTAATCAGAAGTCCATGGTGATAAGCCAATGTGTAGCTTTGTGCAAACCACCATAAACTAGAGATGTGGCAGCTGGGGACGAGGGGGCTGGCTGGCAATAGAAGAGGGTATTTTTGTCTACCTGGTTATTAAAAGCATCCTTAATAGTAAGTATTCATGTCTGATACAAATATTCCCCCTATTTGGCCTTTTCTGAGATCCCTCTAGAATAGCAGCTGAAATTAGAGTTAAAATTTGCTTAAGCTTTGATGATCTACTTTAATTCTCTAAGCACCAGACATCTTTACCAGGATCTTCCTTTGATCTTGCTTCCTAATATTACTACCATGCCTCTGGCATTTAAATGCCCA
>NW_007736189.1:32164-33186 GCF_000696425.1 Galeopterus variegatus | reverse complement strand
GGATCTTCCTTTGATCTTGCTTCCTAATATTACTACCATGCCTCTGGCATTTAAATGCCCAGTGTGGCCACTGTTATGCTCAGATCTTCCAATTTTCTTTGAAATCAAGGAAACAATTTCTCCTGCATCAGGTTCTACCAGTCTCGCTGCCTCATAGAGAAGTGCCAAAGCTATTACAAAGAATACAGAATGCTGGCAATAAAATTCTGTATTAATAAACACAGCCTTAAACAATGACTTCTTTTTCCCTCCTTGTCCACTTCTGTCTGAATCCATTCTCACACATATTCACCCACATTTTGTCAGCGCAAATAGGAAAAGTCCTTGAGTGTGTGTGTGTGTGTGTGGGTGGGTGGGTGTGCGTGTGCGTGTGTGCGTGCAAGCGTGCATAAGGAAGCAAGTTATTTCTGGGCTTGATTTTGATTTTGAGATAGGGCCTCTGGGGCATATGCTTCTTATGAAAGGTTTGGGGACACTGAGGTAAGAGAACTCTGTAATTTTTCAAAAAACAAATGTGGAGCTGCATCAAACCAGGGAGTTGGGGTTCCTTTGGCTGGCAGGGAAGGCTTACTGGAAGTTGAGGGTTCTGGGTATAAAATTCTCCTAACATTTTTTAATCCAAACAAAAACAAAGAGCACCAGTAAAGGAAAATATGTAGTTATAAAATAAAGTATAAATGCATATTTTTCTCTTCTTCTCTTACCTGATTTGAAAAGCAATTGTATAAAATAATATGTATATAATGTATTGTTGGGCCTATAACATGTAGAAATGTGTTGTATTTGTCAATGACAGCACAAAGGAGGTGAGTGGAGCCAAAGTTTTACTGGATCAAGGAAATGATTCCAGATGGTAACTTGATCAAAGTACAAATGCAGAGAACTGGACCTGATAATTGGGAAGGTTAATATAGCCAAAGCCACAAATATGTATTTGCTGTCCTTTCTTCTCTAAGCTCTTTAAAAAGAGCTAAAATCATATAAAGGGAGAATTATAACAAAGTATTTATGGGTCTACAATA
>NW_007736189.1:27048-32063 GCF_000696425.1 Galeopterus variegatus | reverse complement strand
CTGGTCCGGGGTCTCTTCCAGCCCGGCTTTGTTGGTCTCCGGCAGTGGGAGAACCGACAAAGGGAGAATTATAACAAAGTATTTATGAGTCTACAATACTGATACATATACAAGAATAATATCACAAAATGTGGGAGAAGGGAACAGAGCTAGATAGGAACAAAATTTATATATCTCACTAGAACTAAATAAATATCAACTAGAATTAAATTAATATCAATCTGGAGCTAATTCTGATAAGATGTATATGATAAGCCCTATAAAACCACAAAGGAAATAACTAAAAAAAAATAGTGAAAGAAGTCAAAGTAATTTAAATGCATCACTAGAAAATATTCACTTGATGCAAAAAGAAACAGTAAAAGAGGGTTAGAGGAACAAAAAGACACGAGATGCCTAGAAAACAATAAGTGAAATGGATGTAGATCTAACTGTATTGATAATAACATTAATTGTGAATAGAATAAAAAATCCAATCAAAGGTTAAAATTGTCAGATTGGATAAAAAAATAAGATCCAACTGCATGCTGTCTAAAGAAGACACACTTTAGATTCAAAGATACCAATAGTTTGAAAGTAAAAGGATGGAAAAAGAACATGCAAATGGCAGCCATAAGAAAGGTGGAGTGGCTATATCAATGTAAGACAAAACAGACTTTAAAACAAAAAAAAAAGTCACTAGAGACAAAGAGGGAGATTTTATAGTGATGAAAGGGCCAATCAGTCAGGAAGGTATGACAGTGATCAAGAGTATTTCATCAGTTTTGAGAAATTCTTTGCCAGAACCTGTTCAAATATGGCTCTTAGCCCATTTCCTTTTTTTTTTTTTTTCTCCCCTTCTGGGACTTTACTGGCTTGTTTATTAGATCTTCTCCCTGAGTCCCACCTGTCTCTAATGCTTTCTTTGTTTTCCACTTTTTTTTTCTTTCTCTGCTTTAGTTTGGTTATTTTCCATTGACCTATCTTCTAGGTGATGAATCTTACATTTAGCTGTGTCTAATGTGCTATGAAACCCAACAAATTAGTTCTTCATTTTAGATATTATGTTTTTCAGTTCTGGAATCTACATTTGATCCTTTTTTCATAGTTTTGAATATACTGATAAAAATCACCTATCTTGGGCCGGCCTGGTGGTGCACTGCTACAGTGCGCCGCTTGGGAAGCGCGGCGGCGCTCCCGCCGAGGGTTCGGATCCCACATACAGACCGGTTCCCGCTCACTGGCTGAGCAAGGCGTGGGGGCGACACTGAGGGTTGAGATCCCGTTGCCGGAGGGCTCGGATCCCACATACAGACCGGTTCCCGCTCACTGGCTGAGCAAGGCGCGGGGGCGACACTGAGGGTTGAGATCCCGTTGCTGGACACGGAAAAAGACAAAAAGGAAAAAAAAAAAAATCACCTATCTTTCCAACTCTCTTGTCCATATTTCTCTATTTTCATATTAATTGAACATATTGATCATAGTTATTTTAAAGTCCTTGTTAGCTAACTCTAAAATTGTGATCACATATGGGTCTGTTTTCATTGCTAATTTTTTTTCTTGTTATTTTTGGGCAATATTTGAATGAATATCAGACCTTATTTTTTAAAAAATATATAGAAATTCCAGATTCCTGGCAAGAAGGCTCACTTCCCCTCTGGACAGAGGAGTGGTCAGTTGCTTTAATTCAGTTTGGAACTGTGCTGAATCCCAGCTGCCTGAGAGTTAGATTACCTTGGGATCAAGCCTGGCCCCCATATTTTCATCTAGAATTTTGGTCTGCTCCTGGGGGCCACTCTTTCTTTGTGGGCCTCAATCTCTAACCTTTGTGTTGTGAGACTGGCAGTAGAGCTCTGTTTTGCTTTTTAGAGGCTTTCCACTTATATTTTTGCCTCCTTATGGATACTGCTTCAGTATTCAATAAACGTTGTAGTGGTCCATTTCTGTGGCTTATAACAAAATACCCGGAACTGGGTAATTTATAATTATAATCAATTATAATTTACAATTTCTGTCTTTTCTTCACCCATTTCTATTAACTGAGTTTTCTCTTGGATACCAGTGACATTTTTCTGCTGTTTTGCATGTGGCATAATCTTCATTTGGATGGTGAGTGCCTGGATTTTTCACCCCATTCCTTGAAAGATTTTAGAGTTTTTCTGTGTCAGGAGGCTGATTTACTTTCTAGATCATTTTCATATTTTTCAGATTTGTTTTTGTTTCTATAGAGTGGATCCAGAGTAACCTTTGCTCCATGGCTATTTTAGCCTTACTCCTAAGGTGTGGACTTTTTAGAGTCTCCATGAGTGCTCCCAGTGTTCAATGGTATCTCTCCATTCTAGGTTTCCAGAACTCAAAAACCTCCTTAGGGAGTTGAGTTGTTTGGCCTTCAGCTTCCTAGTAGTCATTTTTCCTGGAAGCTGTTCTTTGCCCAGCCTCCTGGAGTCTCCCTCTTGTGACTGAATAGCTTAGTATGAAGTCAAAGACTCAAGAAGGCCCTTACGAATATTTCTGCAGCTCCTCTGTGTAGCTCCTTTCTCTTCAGTACTCTATACCACAAATATCAGCTGCCTCATCCTCCCTGACCTCTGGTCTCTATCCCCTCAGCTCAGAGAGACTGAGTCTCTGCTTGGCTTTCCTTTCCCTGTTACAGGACCCAGTGCATGTCTCCAAGTGCAATTGTGGGGTGTGTTTCCCTCCGAAATCACAGACTTGTGCTGTCTGTTATCCAATGTCTGAAAATAGTTGTTACATATATTTTGTCTAGGTTTCTAGATATTTATGGTAGCAATCTTGTCTGGTACTAGTACTTTGTCATGGCTGGAAACAAAAGTTTTATTGCAGTATTTTCAGTAGTTATTTTAAAATTTATTTTTCTATTTAATTCTTTTAAAATGAGAAGAAATAATCACATCCAGTATTTTCTTAGAGTCCTGGCAAATAATTTGATGTGTACCACTCTGTCCTTTTAGAGGATGGTTGAAACCTCTTTTCTAACCTCTTGCTAAGACAGCAAATTAATTTCCCTATTATTACTGAAATTCTCAGTGATTACATGTTTTTCAGATAATATTGCTGAGCTTGCCTACATGGAATATCCCAATCCATGAATCTAGATCTTTGGCTCTGTGAATAAATCTGCTATAAAACCCTCTGACTCCCAGTATGTCCTGCAATCAGGGTTCTTCCTTTTTTTTCCAGAGGGGAAATTTCATTGCTGTTCCTTGAGAGTTATGTGGTAAGACTTTCCCCTTCTCTCTTTCTGGATAGTGTAGTTGGAAGATGTTACATCTAATATTGCTTCAGAAAATTTGACACCATTATGGTAGGCAGAGGGATGGTAGTCATAGTATGAAATGGGATCCTACTTTAATTTATACAAAAATATTTATTTAGCACCTACTGTACATCAGACATTCTTCTATGAGATAAGAATACAAAAATACCTGAAGCTTGCATTCAGTTGAATCGAACCATGGCATTAACTAACCCTGAAGTGCATACTTTAGGTTTTTGAAATTATAGTAGTGATTATCCCATTTTTATTTGTTTAAAGCTGTTTGAGTTAAGTTTTCTGTGCTTGCAAACAAAGGCATCCTAACTGGTACAGAATATTTTGTTGGGTTACATGCTCATGCCAATTCCCTATACCTTTTCTAACCAAATACTTGCCTGGTTACTTTTTTTAAAGGATGCATAGTATCTGACTAGATCGATAAGAATGGCAGCTAAAATTTATTGAGTCTTTACTATGTATTGGCTATTTTTCTAACCACTGTGCATGCATTGTATCATTAAGTCCTTGAGACAACCCAATAAAGCTGCTGCTACTATTATTCCACTTTTACTACCAGGAAACTGTAAACTTTCTCAAAACCACATAGCCAGTAAGCATGGAGTCAGGATTTGAACTTAGGCTGTCTGGTTCCAAAGTGTGAGCTCTCAACTACAGCACTTCTCTACTAAACACTTACTTCTATTCACTTTCTGTATTGTGAATATATATTTGTGCATTTAAATATCCTCTTACAACATTATTACCAATTGCTCCAACATATTCAATCATATGGATGCCGTATGGTTTTTAACCAACATCTCCTTTTTGGGCATTTACTCATTTCTAATTTTTCATTTGGATAATAACACTGCTGTTTACATCCCTAACCTCTCTGATTATTTATTTAGAAAAATTTCTAGAAGCAGAAATTCTGGAACCGGTGGCCAGTCTATCTTAAGATTTTAATGGAGATTGCAAAGTTGCTCTCCAGGAAATATGTATCAGTTTATACCATGAGTGTATCTTCATCAGTATTTTAGTATAATATTTGGGAAGCATTGCCATTTATACCAGAAATTCCTTTCATTAATATTTAGCACAGATTTATCCATTCCTGATGACTTTATTTCTCAAGGTCATCTGTCCTTATCTTTTTTTCCCTTTGAATAGTATCTATCAGAATCCTGGATTTAACTTATATATTGATTCTCCATCTTCCCTAGATTTAAAGGATAAGTCTGTGAACTGGCTGTAAGTTTAAAGTTTTTTCCTGGGACCTTGAGACCTCACTAGTAGTTTCACTTGACAGGGTTAAAGAGTGAAATTATTACCTGAAAATGCTATTGTGGCTGAAAATGCTATTAGAAAATAAAGAATGGTTTTGGGTTGAAATCACTAAATTTGACAATTTATTTATATCTCATTAACTAGTTTCCTGTTTTCTTTTTATTTTTTTAAGGCCTAGATATCACAATGAAAAATTTTTAATTGATTAATTTTATTTTATTTTTGTTTGCTTGTTTATTTATTTATTTATTTATTATGAATATTAATGAGATACAAAGCTGATTGTCCCCCCTCCTGCTCATGATGTGGGGGCCAGATTCATATTGGAGACATACCCATTACCATAAATTACTTTTGTACCTTTTGTCCCCTCCCAATTATCCCCCAACCCCACTCCCCTTCCTCCTCTCCCCTCAACTCCAATTTGTAGCCCTAGGAATGTTCCCTCCCTCTGTTGGATCACAGCACCACT
>NW_007736189.1:25401-26373 GCF_000696425.1 Galeopterus variegatus | reverse complement strand
ATAAACATGGGAGTGCAGGTATCTCTTCGACATGATGATTTCCATTCCTCTGGGTATATACGCCGAAGTGGGATTGCTGGATCATATGGAAGATCTATCTGTAGTTGTCTGAGAAGCCTCCAAATTGTTTTCCAAAGTGGTTGTACTAATTTACAGTCCCATCAACAGTGCAGTAGTGTTCCCTTCTCTCCACACCCTCACCAGCATTTGTTATTTACCGTCTTTTTGATCATAGCCAGTCTAACTGGAGTGAGGTGTTATCTCAATGTAGTTTTAATTTGCATTTCCCTGATGACTAGAGATGTTGAGCATTTTTTCATGTATCTGTTGGCCATTTGTATGTCTTCCTTTGAAAAATGTCTATTCAGCGCCTTTGCCCATTTTTTAAATTGAGTCTTTTTTTTTAAATGTATAATTGCTTGAGTTCTATGTATATTCTGGATATTAGTCCCTGTTCAGATGCATAGTTGGCAAAAATTTTCTCTCACTCTGTAGGTTTTCTTTTCACTCTGTTGATTGTTTTAAACCCACGTTCATAAAGATGAATGATTTACTAAGGCCAATTATTAGTAAGGATAATAGTACGGTTTATATTAAGAGATTTTAAATCTAATATTCATTTAGTTTTCATGGATATATTGCCATTTATGAACTTCTCTTTCATATTAGAAGTGAAACTGGCTCTAATAACAGTTCAAAAAACTAACACCTGTGATCACAGTATTGCTTCTTAAACTAATAGTTTTTCCCCTCAATCTACTCATGGATTATTAAAACAATATTTTCATTTTTATTTTTGGCTGTTAGAAATCAAGTTTTGGATTGAAGTAGAATCAACATAAATGAAGGTAACTACAAAGTTAATATTGATTTTGCCTTTCCCCTTCCTGTCTTTTCAGATAGTTTTCTCTGCATTTCTCTTATATTTTCTCCCTACTTATGCAAGCCGCTCTTTCTTGCTCTAGGCCTCTC
>NW_007736189.1:24000-25227 GCF_000696425.1 Galeopterus variegatus | reverse complement strand
GCATTTCTCTTATATTTTCTCCCTACTTATGCAAGCCGCTCTTTCTTGCTCTAGGCCTCTCACTGTTTGGAACATAAAAGGGAACATAAAAGACTTTCATTGTATGAGTTTTGGATCTGACTCTACATTGGTATCATTGTGGGGCTTTCCCTTGCTACCAAGCCAGTGAGGTCAGTTTGGTAACGTCCTCCACCTGCGTGGGCTGATCATGACATTTCACCCCTGCGCGGATCTTAGAAGATGCTCACTAAATGGCTTTAGATTCATGTTTGGAGCCAGAAAACCCTAGAAAGTACCTTTTCTTGTGGCATTTTATTCTACCTCTTAAGACCAGTCTGAACAAATGCACTATTCTGGGTATTTAATGCCTAGAAATGTAGATGTAACTCCCACTAGGAAATTGAAATGAAGAGCAGAAAGATCCAGTCGCGTTGCTCTTTTGCACTGTACATGGCATGAGCTGTTTGCTTCTTCAAGGTGAGAAGTAAGCTACTCAAAATCAGCTTTCTGTTTGTGTCCCAAATTTCTGGGCTTAAAAAATTGAGATACCCTGGCCAAATATCAGGCTTCAGAAGTTGTTGTTTATATCTCTGTCGATTTATCTATTATTTACTGTTGTATGTATTTAAGGTTTTAGAAATAAAAAAGTGTTGTAAGAATTCACCGTGTAAGAACATTGATTTAAATGTTTTTACAGGCCTAATAAAAACCTGATAATCTTTACAAGATAAGTTCTAAATTAAAATGGCAAGAGATCATGTTTCTGAACTTCTCCCAAGGTAGTGTTTCCAGGTAATGTTATTCATTTTCTGTTCCTTATGAAGCATAAAAGTTTTCTCTGCTTATAATTTGTGGTTTATGTTTTCATACCTTCAGAATGAGGAAAATAGTCAACAAGACCATCCTCATTTCTGACACCAATTGCAAGAACGGGTATCCTCAAGATCACTCTCAGTTTTGATAATTTGCTAGGACTCACAGAACTTACTGAACGCTATTATACTCCTGGTTACAGTTTAATACAGCAACAGAATACATACTAAAATCAGCCAAGAGAAGAGACACATGGGGCAGAGTGTAGGAGAGTTCAAAATATAGAACTTCCGGTGCCTTTTCCCAGTGGAGTCATGGACAGTGTTAACTCTTCAGAGAACGATGTGTAACAATACTCACACAATTATACGTTACATGTTACAACTATGTGAGTATTGTTACATGCTGTGTGAC
>NW_007736189.1:0-23316 GCF_000696425.1 Galeopterus variegatus | reverse complement strand
TACTCACACAATTATACGTTACATGTTACAACTATGTGAGTATTGTTACATGCTGTGTGACCCTGAGCCATGATCAGGGTTTTTGTTGGGGCTCAGTCACATAGACATCACTGACTAACCTTAGTCTCCAGCCCCTCAAGAGGTAGAGCTGATACTGCGTGGACTCACAGCTTCTACTGTGAACTGCTACACACTGCTACACCATTCCCGGCATGGCCCAATGCTCCCAGGTAAACTACAACACTCTTATCAGGCAGAAAATTCCAAGGGCTTAGAGATTACCTCCCAGGATCCAGGGGCAAAGGCGAGGCCTATTTTGGGGTGACGTTAAATTCTTAATTACACAATACCAGATTTAGCAGCTGCCTTCTGATTGCTATCAATGGATAGTGGGGGATATTGTTAACATATTTAGGGTAGGAGTAATGATCTTCATTTCAGGAAGGTTACAGGTTTGTGTGTCGGTCAGGATGAGACAACTGCTGTTTGAACTTGTGAGTAGTTTTGCTGAGATCACTGATAGGAAACATTTACCCTTTGGTCAATATTAGGTCGGTTGCCATCAAGCATCAACAACATACAATACAACATACAGCAAAATGTAAATGCTTACATTCTCTTTTCTTTACATTTAAAAAAATTATTTATTAATATATATATTTTTTGATATTCTAAGAGGTTGTGGAGCGGTTGTGGGGGAGAGGGAGAAGGGAAGGGAGAAGGAAATAGGGTGGGAGGAGTAGAAAGGAGGGGGACTTGGTCAAGACCCGTGGCAACCCCCTCATTCCAGCAGGGGAGACCAGGGGGCTTCCTGCAGCAGCTTGGTCATTGCTGGGCTGGATGCAGATATTAGGGGGGTGTGGCTGAGGCTGTCATCCCTCCATTGCCCCAGCTCAGGAGCCTGAGGCACTTCCTGTGGGGGCTTGGTGGTCATTGATGGGCAGGATGCAGGTGTCGGGGGCATGGCTGAGACCCCCAGCCCTCCCCTCTTGCTGGCTTGTGGGCCGAGGGGGCTTCCATCAGGGGGACTTCCTTCTAGGTTTTATAGGTGCTCTTTGGTGCTGTGAGACCTTTACTAGTTCATATCAAACTTTGTCTCTGGTCTGTGGGTATTTTGTTTTCTCTTCCAGTTCTGTGTTGGATTATTCACTGTTGCCACCACTTAAACTCTGCCCTGGAACTAATTTGTTGTCCTTTGCTTACTTCTAAAATGGGGGAACTTCCTGTGGGGACCAGCACTTGAGCTCTGTGGTTGAGCTAAATTGCTGCTTTGCTGCTGATTCCCTGGGGAAGGCTTTTTGTGCAGTTCAGGTTTTAATTGTTAACGTTGTATGTACTTCTGGGTCTTGTGAGATCTTGTACACCTGGGTTGTGTGGAAACTCTGGTCTGGGCCTGAGTCTTTTCAGCAAATTGCACCCCAGGCAATTCTATATTCCTGACCAGTCTCCACTGAGTGGTTCTGCACTGATTGGGGGCAGATCAGCTGTCCTTGCTATGCCCCAGTGTCCCCCAGTGGGCCTGTCTCCCCCACTGCCTGCACTCCAAACACTTCATAAGATGAGCCATGCGCCGGTCCCTTGCAGTGACTCACCAGCTTCTGAATGGGTCCTTTTCTCAGTTGTCTGTGGCCCCTCACTACTATGAGGGTCCACTGGAACCTTGTTAGTGGTCTTACTGGTCTGGGGGCCGAGGCCCTCTTCTCCCCTGCCACCTCCAAGCAACTTCATAGGAAGGGCACAGCGGTGGTTTTTGCCAGCTCTCATTCCATGTGCTCACCAGGGCCAGACTTGAAGCAGCTGGAGCTTGAAATGGTGGAAGTAATCCTTTCTGTCTCTCACCGTGGCTTCTCCGGCCTTCATGAACTCTGTAGGTCTTTGCTCCTCTTCCCCTGAGTTCTAGAAGCCCCAGCTTGGCTGTTGTTGCTTTTTAATGGTTGTAAATTGGTTGATTTGTGGGAGAGTGATTCTGCCATCTTGACCAGAAGCGCACTTACATTTCCTAAAAGACAAAAAATCCTTACCAGGAGAGCATATTAGAGGAAATTAATTCTATAGATGGAGAAGTATATTTGCTTAAGGATTAAGAACAAAGCAGTATCAATTCCACATTCCACTTAAGTACATTTCCATTTGCTTGAGAAAACACATTTATTATTTGCTTAGAAATCAACTTTTTGAGTGAGTGGTGAAGCGACAAATGGACAAGTATCTATCTGAAAGTTTTCAGTGACAGAATTCTGCAATGGAGACTCTTTGTTCCTCAGTCTCCTCTGGTTCCTCGAGGATTCTGTGTCATCTCAGAGTTTCCCCTTTACCTCTTCTACTGGATGAGAAGATGCGTGCCCATACCATCTCCTACAGCTTCCCCATTGTGGTTAATCACAGCTCCATCTGTCCAGCTGCTCAGGCCAAAAATCATGTAGACATTGCTATTAGTTATTATTTCTGTGTAACAAACTACCACATATTTAATGGCATAAAACAGCACCCTTTTATGAGCTCATAGTTATGAAGGGCAGAAGCCTGGTCAGCTGTGTTCTTATCCAGAGCTGAGGATTTTCTTACAGGCCCGTTCAGGTCGTTGACAGAATTTAGTTACTTGTGCTTGTAGCACTGAAGTCACGATTTTCTTGCTGGATATGGCTGTAGTTTAGTCTTGGCTTATAGTGGCTTTTCTCCATTGCTAGCCAAGTGGACTTCTCATGACATGGCAGCTCATTTCCCTGAGCGAGTAAGATGATCTCTCTCCAGTCTGCAAAATGGACTTTTATGTAATGTCACAATTACTAGAGTGACTATCCTACCACATTTGTCATTTAACACAAACTAATCAAAGGAGTAACCATCTCATCATAGTCACAGGTCATGCCCATGCTCAAGGAGAGGGGATTACACAGGGCTACACACTTGGGGTTGGGAAGCTGAGGGCAGCTCAGAACTCTGCTTACCACCATGCATTTGCGTTGTGTTATATCATTTAATAAAATAATCATGTGTTGCTTTTGTAATCTGAAAACAAAAAACTTTGACTGGATAAAATGTAGCAAGAAAAGATAAACCAGAGACTTCAAACATCCAGATAAATGGAGGAAAGCAAAATTAAATAAATAAATAAATAAATAAATAAATAAATAAATAAATTAAAGTTTAATACATCCAAAAAGTTACAGAAGGAAAAAAAGGGAAGCAAAGAAATTGCATGGTCAGAAAAATAAAATAATATAGTAGAAATAAATCCAAATTTGCCAATAACACAATAAATGTCAATTTATGAAACCTTCTGTCATTAGGAAGAAATTCTTCAGTTGGATTAAAAAATGTAATCAACTACGTGAAGTTTAAAGAGGGCTCCTGAAATATAGTGATACAGAAAGGTTTATCCACTAATTCATTCAACTAATAACTGTTTTAATTTCTAAGGACTCTTCAGTGAGCAAATCAAAGTCCCTGACCTCATGAAGTTTGTATTATACTGTGGGATGTTGTTAATAAACAAATAAGATATGTGATATAATGTGAGGGGGTGATAAATGCTCTGAAGAATGAAGCAGTGTAANGGAACCTTGTTAGTGGTCTTACTGGTCTGGGGGCCGAGGCCCTCTTCTCCCCTGCCACCTCTAAGCAACTTCATAGGAAGGGCACAGTGGTGGCTTTTGCCAGCTCTCATTCCATGTGCTCACCAGGGCCAGACTTGAAGCAGCTGGAGCTTGAAATAGTGGAAGTAATCCTTTCTGTCTCTCACCGTGGCTTCTCCGGCCTTCATGAACTCTGTAGGTCTTTGCTCCTCTTCCTCTGAGTTCTAGAGGCCCCAGCTTGGCTGTTGTTGCTTTTTAATGGTTGTAAATTGGTTGATTTGTGGGAGAGTGATTCTGCCATCGTGACCAGGAGCGCACTTACATTTCCTAAAAGACAAAAATTCCTTACCAAGACAGCATATTAGAGGAAATTAATTCTGTAGATGGAGAAGTATGTTTGCTTAAGGATTAAGAACAAAGCAGTATCAATTCCACATTCCACTTAAGTACATTTCCATTTGCTTGAGAAAACACATTTATTATTTACTTAGAAATCAACTTTTTGAGTGAGTGGTGAAGCGACAAATGGACAAGTATCTATCTGAAAGTTTTCAGTGACAGAATTCTGCAATGGAGACTCTTTGTTCGTCAGTCTCCTCTGGTTCCTCGAGGATTCTGTGTCATCTCAGAGTTTCCCCTTTACCTCTTCTACTGGATGAGAAGATGCGTGCCCATAGCATCTCCTGCAGCTTCCCCATTGTGGTTAATCACAGCTCCATCTGTCCAGCTGCTCAGGCCAAAAATCATGTAGACATTGCTATTAGTTATTATTTCTGTGTAACAAACTACCACATATTTAATGGCATAAAACAGCACCCTTTTATGAGCTCATAGTTATGAAGGGCAGAAGCCTGGTCAGCTGTGTTCTTATCCAGAGCTGAGGATTTTCTTACAGGCCCGTTCAGGTCGTTGACAGAATTTAGTTACTTGTGCTTGTAGCACTGAAGTCACGATTTTCTTGCTGGATATGGCTGTAGTTTAGTCTTGGCTTATAGTGGCTTTTCTCCATTGCTAGCCAAGTGGACTTCTCATGACATGGCAGCTCATTTCCCTGAGCGAGTAAGATGATCTCTCTCCAGTCTGCAAAATGGACTTTTATGTAATGTCACAATTACTAGAGTGACTATCCTATCACATTTGTCATTTAACACAAACTAATCAAAGGAGTAACCATCTCATCATAGTCACAGGTCATGCCCATGCTCAAGGAGAGGGGATTACACAGGGCTACACACTTGGGGTTGGGAAGCTGAGGGCAGCTCAGAACTCTGCTTACCACCATGCATTTGCGTTGTGTTATATCATTTAATAAAATAATCATGTGTTGCTTTTGTAATCTGAAAACAAAAAACTTTGACTGGATAAAATGTAGCAAGAAAAGATAAACCAGAGACTTCAAACATCCAGATAAATGGAGGAAAGCTAAATAAATAAATAAATAAATAAATAAATAAATAAATTAATTAATTAATTAATTAATTAATTAATTAATTAAAGTTTAATACATCCAAAAAGTTACAGAAGGAAAAAAAGGGAAGCAAAGAAGTTGCATGGTCAGAAAAATAAAATAATATAGTAGAAATAAATCCAAATTTGCCAATAACACAATAAATGTCAATTTATTAAACCTTCTGTCATTAGGAAGAAATTCTTCAGTTGGGTTAAAAAATGTAATCAACTACATGAAGTTTAAAGAGGGCTCCTGAAATATAGTGATACAGAAAGGTTTATCCACTAATTCATTCAACTAATAATTGTTTTAATTTCTAAGGACTCTTCAGTGAGCAAATCAAAGTCCCTGACCTCATGAAGTTTGCATTATATTGTGGGATGTTGTTAATAAACAATAAGATATGTGATATAATGTGAGGGGGTGATAAATGCTCTGAAGAATGAAGCAGTGTAAAGGGATAGAGAGAAGTTTGCTGGGTGGCAGGGTGCTGTCTTTCAGATGGGCTGCTTAGGCATGCCTCTCTGAGAGACAGAGATCTGAATGGATTGAGGGAATGAGCCACATGGGCACCTGCAAGCAGACAAAGTGCAAAGACCCTGAGATGGGACTGTGGCGTAGCCCTGGTTGGTGAACATGGCTAAAGCAGAGTGTAAGGGCAGAAATGTGAAGGGAGGAAGTGGAGGGGGCAGGTCATGTAAGGCTTTAAATTAAAAAGCATGCTAAGTGAAAAAAGCCAGACACAGAAAGACAAATACCCAATGATCTCACTTTCACGTGAAATCTAAAAAATCCAAACTCATAGGAGGAAAAAGTCTGGGGTTAGGGAAAGTGGGGAGATGTTGGTCAAGGGGTGCACACTTTCAGTTATAAGATGAGCAAGTTCTGGGGGTCTAAGGTACAGCGTGGGTGGTGATGGAAATGTGAGTTACTTTGATTGTGTTAATCATTGCACGATGTATATATATATATCAAATCATCTTGAACAACTTGAATATACTCCATCTTTGTCAATTAAATATTTTAAAATTTAAAAAAATGGATGGGATGAATAGTTTGCAAATATTTTCTCCCATTCTGCTGGTTGCCTCTTCACTCTGTCGATTGTTTCATTTGCTGTGAAGAAGCTTTTTAGTTTGATGTAATCCCCTTTGTCTATTTTTGCTTTTGTTGCCTATGCTTTAGTAGTCTTCTCCATAAAATTTTTGCCCACACCATTGTGTTTAAGTGTTACCCCTATGTTTTCTTCTAATAGTTTTATAGGTTCAGGTTTTACATTGAAGTTGTTAATCCATTTAGAGTTGGTTTTTGTATATGGTGAGAGATAGGGGTTTAGTTTTATTCTTCTGCATATGGATTAATATCCAGCATATACAAAGAATTCATATAACTCATTAGCAAAAAAAAATAATTTGTTTAAAAAATGGGCAAATGATCTCAATAGACATTTATCAAAAGAAGACATACAAATAGCCAACAGGTATATGAGAAAATGCTCAACATCTCTAATCATTGGGAAAATGCAAATCAAAACCACAATGAGATATCATCTCATCCCAGTTAGAATGGCTATTATATGAAGGACAAAAAATAACAAATGTTGGTGAGGATGCAGAGAAAAGGGAACTCATATACTGTTGTTGGGAATGTAAATTAGTACAGCCATTATGGAACACTGTATGTAGGTTCCTCAAAAAACTAAAGTAGAACTATTTTATGATTTAGCAATCCCACTACTGGGTATTTATCCAAAGGAAAGGAAATCAGTATACCAAAGAGATACCTGTGCCCCCATGTTTATTACAGCACTCTTCACAATAGCCAAGGTATGGAATCAACCTAAGTGTTCATCAGTAGATGAATGAATAAAGAAAATGTGGCATATATACAATACAGAATACTGCCCATTCATAAAAAGAATGAAATCAGGTCATTTGAGGAAACATGGATGAGCCCAGAAGACATTATGTTAAGTGAAATAAGTCAGGCACAGAAAGATAAATACCATATGTTCTTACTCATGTTGGAGTTAAAAGCGTGAGCTCATAGACGTAGCGAGTAGAACTGAGGTTACTAGAGCCTGGGTATGGGAGACGAGAGTGGGGATTGGGAGAGGCTGTAAGCTAGACAGGAAGAATGCGTTCTAGTATTCTATGGTAGTGCTAGGTGTCTACAATCAACAACAATTTATTGCATGTTCTTGATTGACTGCAAGAGAGGAGATAAATGCTTTCATCACAAAGAAATTAAAGATTTTGGGGGTGATAAATATGCTTATTACTCTGATTTGATCATCATACATTGTATAGAGGTATTGAATTATAACTCTGTATCCCATAAATATGTACAATGAATGCATGTAAATTAAAAAATAAAATTAGAAAAAATGGATGGGGAAGGACATTTATTGAGCGCCTACTTGTACAACACTTGGTACCTAGTTTGGGGAACATAAAATGGACAAGATATGGGCCTTGCCCTCTTGCATCTTTTGCTGAATCTCTTACCCTATAAAGTATCACTTAATGGTCACTGACAAAGACATACTCTTTCCTCGACCTAATTCCAGCTAGGTTCCACTTAGCCCTTGAGGTCTCAACTTTGGGCTTTGGTGTCAGCCCTTGTAGGTTCCAGTTGTAGCAAGTGTCCCGTGAGAACCCCCATTCTGAATGTCTTATCACCCTTGGTATCTGATTAAATTCTTCATTGCTTACCATTCCACAGGTAAGATCTGATCACCTTAGCCGACCTTCCACAAGAATCTTGCCAGAAACCTCCATTACCCTTATGTTTCCTGTTAGCAATTTCCATCCACTGACCCCTGCCCTGTTCCTTGGCTGTAAATCCACACTTTTCCTTGTTGTATTCCTAATGAGCCCAGTTCTATTTTGAGGTCTCTTTCCCCTGTTGCAATAGTTCCTGAGTAAAATCTGTGTTTACTGACTTAACTATCGTCCGACTCTGGTATTCTTTGATATCACAACAACAGCAACATCCACAACTCGTTTTCCTTAAAAACAGTGGGATCACTCAAGCTCGTCTAGGGCCATGAAAACAACTCATTTCAATATTTATTTCCCTTCATCCTTTTTAAAAGCTGTGATCTTTTGTTTGCTCTTTCAACAGTTAAATTTAGAATATGACATGGCTGGGTAAATTTTGGTCTATCTTTTGCAGAATGAATCACTGACTATTCAACCATGCAACAACTTCTGGCTATGTTGGTTACCCAAACAGCACTTTGCATGACAAACCACATTTTATCTCTCTATATTTGAGCTTTCCAAGTAATCTCTGGAAAGCATTTATTATACCTCACAGTTTCCAAATGTTCATTTCAATTGTTTAGGGGGAAAAGTATTGGTTTGGAGGGCGGTATAGTTGGTTGTTTTCCCTACCCATTTTCTATGTGTTTCACTCCATTAAGTCTAGGCTTGTGAAGTTTAGAAAAGGATTCATTTGTTACAATTCAGCTACAAATAGGATATTCCCTTGTGAGTGGTTTTGAAAATGTATGGTGATCCCTTCAATGCTTCATTTGGCTGTGTAGAGGCTGCCAAATCCCACAGCTTTCGGAGTTTTGCTGAATGCAGTAAGGAGAAAGCCTGCTTTTTATTACTGAGCATTTAAAACTCATGAGAAAAAATGGAAAGCCCTGGAGTAGAGGTTCTGTGCAGGTGTTGGGAGGAGGCCTGAGATAGCCGCAGGAAGAGCTCTCCTAATTTTGGATCAAAATAAGTGAAAACTAACAAGACAGAGAACATATCTATACTTACTACTGTAATGTTTGGTCTCATTATCTCATTAGACATATTGAATAGTGTTTGAAAATAAGCAGGGAAAATTCAAGCGCTTTCTCTCTCTCTCTCTCTCTCTCTCTCTCTCTCTCTCTATCTGTGTATTTTATTAAAGGTGAGCTTTTGCAGCAAAAGCTCCCCACTCCTGTGACTTGATCAGAGTGGGCCTAATGCTGGGATTCAATGAACACATCTTCCTACCCAGATATATCCCTATAAAAGTTGATGTTGTAGTCTCCATTAGCTAGTCTTTATTTTTATTTTTCAAATTGTTCAGCAGCCTATTTGGGAAGAAGAGTGCCATTTATTGGGGCCAAGTCAGAGACCTCAACTGTAAAACAAAGAGAAGTTCTATAAATGTAGATGCAGAAATCCAGTTATCCACCGTCACCACAGGAGAAAGCCAAGTTAAAGCCAGTAGGCCAAAATGGCAATTTCCAACAATGGTTTGTCCCTCAAAACAATCTTCGCATAAGGAGCCTGGAAACATTAATTTAACCAGTAGAAGTGCTGGTCAGCATTACACCTACTGGAAGGTCTGAGAGAAGAAACCCATGTGTCCATGACAGGAAACTGTAATCTCTTTCTGAGACCCCAAACACTAATAAATCTCTTAATTTCATACAAGTTGCTATTCCCTTGGCCGAGCAGTGAGCAGTTGTATATGACAATTTGTCATTTAGCTCCCACCTTCCAGAACAGCTGCGGCAATTACTACGCCTTACTCTGAAGTGCTAGTCTGCATGCTGAGGTTTATTCTTGCTAACTGCTCTAACGGGTGGACACTGGAACCTATGGGGTAAGTTCTCATGATGCAGGTGAATGTGCATCGTTAACTCTTTTCTCCCAATATGTAGTCCCCAGAGAGACTCCCTGCCTGGCTTCATTCTCGGGTGAGGGAAGCTGGTGGCTTTAAATTAAATGCACACAAAATAGTTCAGAAGAAACTGTGGCAGATTGTAAATACTAGAAATGACCACAACAATATTTCTAGTTTCACGTACTCTTCCAGAATCTCGACACTCCCCTTTAAAAAGTGGATTCTTTTGCCCTGCTTGGCCCCCTGAATCTAGGTAAGACTTTCCTACTGCCTTGATAAATAGAATGTGGTGGTAATAATGCTGGAATATGAGAGACAATCTGGCTTTCTCTGGCTCTTTCTCTCTTGTGATGAGTTTCCCTTGGAAACTAGCCACCACATTGTAGGATTGGCCCCCTGAATCTAGGTAAGACTTTCCTACTGCCTTGATAAATAGAATGTGGTGGTAATGATGCTGGAATATGAGAGACAATATGGCTTTCTCTGGCTCTTTCTCTCTTGTGATGAGTTTCCCTTGGAAACTAGCCACCACATTGTAGGAAACTGTGAAATAAGAAATATGTGTATTGGTTTCTGCCCCAAGTTCCTGACACAGAGCTCCTAAAACCCTGGTAAATGGGGTTCTAGGAGAATCTTTTGTTCTAATATTTAGTCTCTGACACTGGTTCCTGATACGGGATTCCTAAGACCTTTGTAATTTCCAGACTGGTAGGAGCGTATGACACAGAGCTCTTGAATCCCTTGGAATTTCCTGGGTGACAAGAGCTTCTTTTGTTCTAATGAACTTACTTTACTCTTGGTGGGCTCCTGGGTGGGGGCTGGTCACCAGAATGACCAAGCCATGAAGAAGCTTGGATCTTTCAGCCTCACCCCTCATCCTCTGGGGAGGAGAGAGAAGCTGGAGTTTGCATTAATTATCAATTGTGCTTATGTGATAAAGTCTCCATAAAAATCCCTAAAAGACAGGGTCAGAGAGTTTCTGGATTGATGGACACACCTGCGTGCTGGGGGAGGGTGGTATACTACATGTGGACAGAAGTTCCTGTGCTCAAGACACTTCCAGACCTTACCCCATGTACCTTTTTATCTAGCTGTTTATTTGTATCCTTTAAAATGGACTCTGTATTATCCTTTGTAATAAATTGGTAATAGTAAGTAGACTATTTTCTTGGGTTCTGTGAGTTGCTCTAACAAACAATCAAACCTGAACAGGGGTTGTGAGAACCTCTAACTTGTAGTCAAGTCAGAAGGAAGTTGTGGATAACCCGGGAACCTACCACTTATGATTGGTATCTGAAGTGGAGGGCAGTCTTGTGGGACTAAGCCCTTCGCCTGTGGGGTCTGCACTAACCCTGGTTAGTGTCAGAATTGACTTGAACTATAAGACACCCAGCTAGTATTGGAGAATTGGTAAGTATGGGGGAAAAATACCCCGCACATCTGGTCACAGAAGCGTTGGGTGTGAGTATAGAGAAAAACAATTGATTTTTCATATATATCTTGTGTCAGAAGTGCAGTACTAAGAGTGGTGTGAGTGCAGAAGAAAACTGTTTATCCCCATATATAAGCCCAGGCACCTGGAGAGATTACATGTAGGTATGCCGGCTGACAACTCCAGCTAAAGTCTTAGCTGATAGCCAGAGTCAGCCTCCAGATAGGTGAGTGAGCAAACCTTCAAATGACAGCAGTCCCTGGCTTTTAACCACCCCAGCCAAAACCGAGTAGAACACAGAGGAGCTAAACCTACGAAGCCCTGCTGAAATTGCAGATTATGAGAAAACTAAATGTAGTCATCATTTTAAGCCACTAAGTTATGAGGTAATTTATTATGCAGCCACAATAACCGGAACAGAACCTATTCTATTCAATGATAGCTTCTGCTGCTTTGCTGAAGCCTCAAATAATGAATTACGTGGCAAGAAGTAGATTTACATCTATGAATAGTTCAAGAGGAAAAAAATGAAGTCTTGTTAGAACAACCATAAGTTTCAGGGAAAACTTTTTCTCCAGCAAAAGTGTCAGCAACTGTATTAGTTTCTGGTGGCTGTTGTAACAAATTACCATCAACTTGGTGTCTTAAAATAACAGAAATTTATTTTCTCAAAGTTGTTGAGGTCTGAAATAAAAAATCCTTATCACTGGCAATAACATGCATGAACCTGGGGATGTTTATGCTAAGTGAAATAAGCCAGGCACAAAAAGACAAACACTGCATGATCTCACTTATATGTGGAATCTAAAAACATGGAACTCATAGAATTAAAGAGTTGAATGGTGGTTACCAGAGGCTGGAAGTAGGGGATGATTGGGGAAAGGGCAGATGTCCTCAACAAAACACTAGAAAATCCAAAGCGGCAACATATAAAAGTAATTAAACACCGTGACTAAGTGGGATTTATCTCAGGAATGCAAAGTTGTTTCAACATCTAAAAATCAATTAATGTAGTACATTGTATCAATAGAATTAAAAATAAAAATCACGTGATCTTCTCAACAGATGTAGTAAAAGCATTTGACAATATCCAGCACCCTTTCACAATTAAAAACAACAACTCATCAACGTAGGAATAGAAGGGAACGTCCTTAACCTGATAAAGGGCATTATATGAAAAACTCACACATAACATCATGCTTAATGGTGAGAGACTGGATTATTTCCCATTAATATAAGACACAAGACACTTTTAATGCTTTTATTTAACATTGTACTTGAGGTCATACTCAGGACAATTAGGTAATAAAAAGAAATAAAATGCACCAAGATTGGAAGGAAAGAAGTAAAACTATCTTTATTTTCAGATGAAATGATGTTACATATAGAAAGGGATCCACTAAATACTATTAAAGCTATAGGTGAGTTCAGTAAGTTTTCAGGATATAAGATCAAAATAAAACTGTCAATCATATATACATTTGCAATAAATAAACTGAAAATGAAATTAAGTAAACAGTTTCATTCACAATAGCATCAAAAAATAATAAAATACTTGGAGTAAGTTTAAAAACAGAAGTGCAAAATTTGTACTCTGAATGCTACAAAACATTTTTGAAGGGAATTAAGGAGGATCTAAAGAAACAGAAAACATTCCATGTTCATGAATTCGAGGACTTAACTGTTAAGATGGTAATGTTCTCCAAACTGATATACAGATTCAATACAATCTTTATTATAATCCCAGCTGAATTCTTTGTAGAAATTAACAAGCTGATTCCACATTCATATGGAATTGAAAGAGACTCAGAACAGCCAAAGCAATTCTGAAAAAGAACAAAATAGGAGAATTCACACTTTCAGATTTCTAAACTGACTACAAAACAACAGTAATCAAAACAGTGTGGTACTGCCATAAGAATAGAAATGTAGATCAATAGAATAGAATTGATACTGTTCCAAAGATAGACATATGGATCGATGGAATAAGATTAAGAATTCAGAAATAAACCTGTAAATCTATGGTCATCTGATTTTCAACAAAAGTACTAAAGCTATTTGATGGGAAAAGAATAGTTTTTTCAACAAATGGTGCTGGGATAACTAGAAAGCCACATACAAAAAATAAGGTTGGACCCTTACCTCACACCATACACAAAAATTAATTCTATTGGATCAAAGACCTAAATGTAAGTGCTAAAACTATAAAATTCTTAGACAAAAACATAGGAGTAAATCTTCATAATCTTGGACTTAGTAAAGGATTCCTAGATATGACACCAAAAGCATGAGTAACAGATGAAAATCAGACCTCATCAAAAACTTTCATGCTCCAAAGGGGATCATCAAGAAAGTTAAAAGACAGCTCAGAATGGGAGAAAATATTTGCAAATCATATGTCTGATAAGGGACTTATATCTAGAATATTTACAGAACTTCTATATCTCAGTAATAAAAAGACAACCCAATTAAAAAACAGGCAAAAGAAGACCTGAATAAACATTTCTCCAAAGAAAATATATGAATGCTAATAAACATATGAAAAGATGCACAATATCATTAGGTGTCAGCTATCACTTCACATGCATTAGGACAGCTAGAATTAAAAAGTCAGGTAATAACAAAAGTTATTGAGGAAATGGATTGCTAGGGTTTGAGTGTGTCCCTCCATTAAGAGGTGGGTCCTTAAGAGGAGAATAGGCCATGAGGGCTCCTCCCCTTGTGAGTGGGATTCAGGCCCTTATAAAAGTGGCTTCATGCACAGTTTGGTTCACCTGCCCTTCTACCTTTTACCTTGTGAGAACACAGCATTCCTCTTCTTTGGAGAATGCAGCAACAAAGCGCATTCTTGGAAGCAGAGAGTATCCCTCACCAGACAACCAAACCTTTTAGTACCTTGATCTTGGACTTCCCAGCCTCCACAACTGTGAGGAAATAAGTGTCTATTATTTATACACTTATACATGACTCTGTCTCAGGTATTTTGTTACAGCAGCACAAATGTACTAGGACATGGACAAATAGGATCCCTTAATACACTGCTGGTGGGAATGTAAAATGGTTCAGCTGCTTTGTAGAAATAGGGCAGCACTTCCTCAAATGATTAAACTTAGAGTTACCATATGATTCAGGCATCCCATTCCCAGATATATACTCAAGAGAGATGAAAACATACATCCACAGGAACCTTGTAGGAGAATGCTTATTAGCAGTATTATTCGTAATAGCCAATTCCTTAAATAACAGGTGGAAATAACCCAAATGTTCATCAGTGGATGAATAGGTAAGCAAAAGGTGATATAGCCACAAAGTGGAATAGTGTCAGGCAATAAAAAGGAATGAAGTACGGATATATGCTACAACATAGACGAACTTTGAAAACATTATGCTAAATGAAAAAAGCCTGTCACAAAAGTCCACTTTTATATCATTCCAGTCATATGAAATACCCAGAAAAGAGAAATATACAGAGACATCAAGTAGATTAGTGGCCGCTTTAGAAAGGGGTAGATAAGTGGGTAAGAGAGTGATAGGTGAAGGTGATGGACATGTTCTAAAATAGACTGTGGTGATGGTTGTGCACATCTATGAATATCCTAAAAACTATTCAATTTTATACTTGAAATGGGTGATTTGTATTATAGGTGAGTTATATCTCAATAAAGCTGTTTTTAAAAAGGAATTAAATTTGTTTTGTCTCTAACCAGCAGTGTGTGCGAATTCTGTTGTTCCCTGCCTTTACCACTAGTTTATATAATCAGACTTAAATTTTTGCCTCTCTGATGGGGATAACATGTTATTTCTTTTGTACTTCCTGATTATGAAGGTTGAGTATCTTTTCATGTGTATTAGCTATATGGGTTTTCCTCTTCTGTAAATTTCCTATTCGTGTATTTTAACTGTTTCTTTATGTGGGCTGCTTGTCATTTTCTAGTTGATTTATTGGAGAATTTAGAGACCCCAATATGGGCACTAGCTCCCTGGTTGTCGTTGTTTCTAGGCCTTTTTGTGAATAAAACTAGAGTTTATACTGATGTTCCAAATTCAAATTCAGGGCTGGAGCTTTTACATAGATGTGCTAAACTTATATATTCAGCTCCTTTTCCTCATACACACAATAGTCTCAGATGAGATCGGGCACATTCAGGGTGGTACGGCTGCAGACATACACACAATAGTTTCAGAAAAACAATATCACGTATTCTACAATAATATGAGGTGGAAATTATTTAAGAGCTTTTGCCCTATAATATTTTAAAATATTATTTTTCTTATTCTATAGGAAATGCATATTTAATGTGGAAGAGTTAGAAAACAAAAATCACAAAGAAAAGAAAAAAAAAACATTTATAATCCAACAGGTTATATATTATCAATATGAACATTTTGGAATATTTGCCATTCTTGAAAATGGTTTAGATAGTAAAATTTTAAATACAGGGAGCCTATATCCCATTATTTTAAATGGGAAAATAATAACGTGTTCTCAGCCCATGTAAAAGCCCCAACCAGTTCCTCAAATGTTACTAAAACACACTTAGATATTTTAAAAATATACTGACTAGAATTTCTGCAAATTTTAAGTCATTATTTAACACTTGATAAAATCATAAGTGGGTATATATTTGTGTTTTATGAAACAATACTGGGTAGCGTTAGAAAAGAAAATTTTCTTGTACATTGCGAAAAACATGTACTCTATTATAAATCAAACGATTAAATATCTTAAGGATAAATAAGTAATGCAAATAATATTTAGTAAAATGAAAGAAACCAACAGGACAATTTTACAAAATACTTAATTGTCAGTTCAATAGCTGCCTGAATTTGGTTGGGTGGTAAAGAGAAATGGCGGCCATCGTCACCATTGCTGTTTGGGGGATGAAGGGTTGGTTGGTGGTGGGTTAAGGGACTCGTGAGTGAACTGAAGACAAGGTGAATAACGCAGGAAATACATGAGGCCTGTTCTTATCTAAATTCAAGAAATTTTGTGTCCAGTCTTCTCTTCCACTCAAGACACCTGAAGTTGGTGTCTATTTTCCACAATTCATTGAAAAAGAATGCTGCTGTAGCCCCACTCTTTGATTTGCAGTATCTTTATTCTAGAAAATTCTATTTTCTTGATTGAGATGCACACTTACCATTTCTTCTTTGTTCAGTCTATGAAATTAAGGTCAGCCAGGTGGTCAGCATGACTTATTTTACGCCTACAAAGGCAGCATTAATGGAAATGAATGCCCAGACTTTTGTTCTATGCAGTACAGATGTTGGCTAGTTAAGCTTGCCTGTAAATCATAGTTTATCCATAAACTCCATCATATTCTATTTAGAACCTCAGAGTAAGAAACTAACAAATACAGTTAAAATCTTAAAATACATTAAGACCACGGAGGTTCTCAATTTTTAGCCTGATCAAAGTTCTATCTATATCTTAATGGTTTGTTGAATTGTACACAGATATTGAGAAATTATAAATGCTTCATAAAAATGGACATTCCAAAAGAGATTTCTGGACACAACCCTTTGAGTATAAAACATAAAGATTTGGGCTTATTAGATAGCAAAAAGGCTTATTTTCTGAGCAATGCTTATAGTAAAGGGATACAAAAGAAATGAATACATACCCAGGCTGTGTGGTAATACTCTAATTCCTACTTAACTCTTGGATTGGGGTCCTACTGAATTTTGAGGTCTTGGTGGGAAAATAGTACTGACGCAGCTTGGAAGGAACAGGTGCAGTCAAAGTTTTAATAGGATGGACTGCTATTCCTCTTTCTATAAAAGCATACCCTCAGGAAAAGGGATCAGGGTCCGTTAACCTAATCACCATTTCCACACTGTGAGAAGAAAATAGGCTGTTATTTTTTATTTTTGCCACAGTGATTAGTTTAAGCTCTCACACTCTGAGTTTCTGAGATCCAGTGTCTGTTTCCATGGGAACGCCAGTGGCAAGCAGCTGCTATGTTGTCCGACACATCTAATAATCGGGGGGAGTTCCTGTCTGAAGCAGGCCAAGTTCCTCCAGCCTCCTTCGTCATTTAGCCACAAGCAACTCTGTATCCTCTAGAGACACCTTGAGATGTAGGTAGTTGAAATACTCAAGCTATATTGAAAAAAACGTATATACATAACACATGTATATTTATTTATTTAATTTCTTTAATGGGAAAAGCACTGAGAACAAAGTGATTATTTTTTTACAAAACTGTGATTTAAGGAAGGCCACAGGGTATAAACACTGCCCTCAAGAAACTTAAAATTTATTTGGATAAATCAAGTCTCCTCTACTGCATGATCAAAATGCAGGGCTCTAAAATATACAGGGAATGTTCCAACCCAGTGCACTTTCTTTATTCCTGACTTGAGTGTCTGCCCTGAATCCTTGCCTCTTTTCTTATGCTATGAACTGTGATGTATAAGCTAGGAAAAAATGTAAATATCCCTGCTTTTCCTTCCTTCTGCCTCAAGTCTGGAAATATCCTTGAGTGGTTAGATCTTTATCTCCTCTGCTCCTTACCCTGGCCAGTTTTGTTGCTAAGATGAAAAGATAGGAGCCATCCAAAGGCCCCCCCAACACACTTCTCTACCCCAAATAGCCTTCTCAGAACTCCTCATCAAAAGGTCCACTAAGACTTTTTGCTGCATCGGACCCCTTAACTTTTACAGTCTCCTCATTTAGAATCCCCTTTCACACATCCATCCATGAATTCAGCAAATATTGAGGGCCTGCTATGTGCCAGGCCCTGTGCTAAGGGTTTTGTACAGACTAAGTCTGCCTTCATGAAGCTTAGAGTTTAGTGGGGAAAAGCTATTATAGAAGTAAATGCACAACTTATTATACAATAACAGGCTATATACAGTAAGTATTATGAGATTTCTGTGAAAAAATAAAGGGAAATACCTAATTTATATTGGAGGTTAGATTCATAGAAGTTATTTTCTACATCCAAAATTCTAATGCTGAGTCTGAAATATATGGTGTGGGACTGATGAGGGAGAGGGTGTCTCCTGGGTTGGGATCTTTCCGTGACTTCTCCCATCTCTTTCTGCCCGTCATCACATCTGTTGAGTATCTTCATGGCGCTCCTTAGTGCTCTTTCATCAGTTTATGTCTTCAATCACTTAATTAGATTCTTCTTGAGGAAGCTGAGGTTATAGGGGAGGGTTTGAGAGCAGCACTATCAAGAAAATAACAACCTGAGGGCATCCGCATGTCAAAGGAGCCTTACAGAGAGCAAGGATCCAGGAGGTCAATGGGTTGAGGTGGACAAGGAGGGCTGCATGAAGAGAGAGGGACTTGGGCTGCGCCGAGAAGTTTCTTCTGCTCGGAGCCAGCAGTGGCAAGTTCAGAGTCTTTCTAGCTGTGCAATCTTCTCCCCACCCATGGCAGGGCAAATGTGGTGCCCAGGGTGGCCTGGCTGCAGGTCACTGGCTGAGGGCTCATCTGCTGTTCCCTGGCAGGTTCATGGCAGTTCAGTCCCATTTCACAAGGCATTGCGTGAACACAGGATTAGCTCAGCCTGGGAAATCGCCAATACCTCTCCACTTGTTCTGACTGATTGATAATTTATGGGTGAATAGAAAATAATTTTGATCTCATTTGCTTTATTGCTTGTGAGATCATGGCAGTGACTGTGGATATTTTTGTTCAAACATTTACATTAGTAGGTATTTTTGTGCATTAAATGAACAGGTAGATTTCCAACTGTTAATTAATTAATAATTGTATGTTTCTAAAAACCACATTTCTGTTAGAATTAGCCATGTAAGACACATGACTAATAAACTTAGATATTCAATGTTGCAGCTTGGGAAATAGGCCTTTCCACTGGGCTGAGGATTAGAGTCAGAAACAATCTCCCTCTCCCCCTCTCCTACGCATTCATTCATTCAGCATGTGTACCTTCCATGTGCCAAAATAGTATAATGCATGTTGTATATAATATATAGTACAGTATAATAAATATTGTCATATAATATGATATGTGCCTAAATATATAGTCATCAATACTAAACAAGGCAGCAGCAATTCAATGTGGTGAGTGTTATGATGGGGCACACACGGTGCTAGGGAGCATAGGAAGGAAAGACTCTGAGAACATGCCATTGGAGCTGAGTTCAAAGGGTGATGTAGGTATTAGCTGGTTGTTATGGAGTGAATGTTTGTGTCCCCCAAATTCATATGTTAAAGCTCTAACCCCTAGTGTGGCTTTATTTAGAGTTGGGACCTCTATGGAAGTAATTCAGGTTAAATAAAGTCATAAGGGAGGGCCTCTGATCAGATACGATTAATGTCTTTATAAGAAGAGACACCAGGGAGCCCCCCCTGCCTCTCTCTCTCTCCTTCTCGGGACCTCTATGGAAGTAATTCAGGTTAAATAAAGTCATAAGGGAGGGCCTCTGATCAGATAGGATTAGTGTCTTTATAAGAAGAGACACCAGGGAGCCCCCCCTGCCTCTCTCTCTCTCCTTCTTAGCACATGTGCACAAAGAAGAGGTCATATGAGAACACAGCAAGAAGGTGGCTGTCTGCAAGCCAGGAAGAGAGCCCTCACCAGAAACCAAATTTGCCAGAACCTTGATCATGGACTTTTAGTTCCAAAGCTGTGAGAAAATAAATGTCTGTTGTTTAAGCCACCAGCCTGTGGTATTTTGTTATGGCGGCCCTAGCAAACTAGTACTGTGGTGAACTCTGTAAGGGGAGGTTGGGGAAGAGAGGACTAGATGGCATTTTGGGCGGATGAAGAATTACATGCAAATACATTAAGCAAAGGAAAGCATATCTTTTAAAACTATTTTTCAGTCAGAGTTCAATCAGGAAACAGGCTAAGTTTTTAAAACTTAAGTAACTTTTTCTTACTCAAGAATACTAATTACTTTAAACAGAGCACACTAAATATTTTAAGCAGAGCAAATTGGTTTCACAGAGCGCACTAAGTATTTTAGACAGAGCACACTGGTTTCACAGGCATTGGGGCACGTCTACCTGAAACTCAGAAAGGCATGTGACAAAGTTTTTCTTGATATTCTTGTTGTCAAGATAAAGATATGTAAGGTTGATATTAATACATTTAGATGGATTTGCAGAGTCAAAGGCTCTTACCCTGTGATTTTTTAAAGATGTCAATGTGAGTTTTAAGAAATCGTTCTCTGATTTTATTGTAGTACAAAGCTAGGTCACTGGGTGGATTTTAATCAATAAATTTGATGAAGACAAAGAAAGATAGCACACAGATCATGTAGAGTTGAAGTTGAAGTGAGTGCTAGTGAATTGAAAGGCAGAACCAACAATCAAAATATTTTCAGGCAGACCACAACAAAATAAAACATAATGGGTACTAATGTAACGTCCTACATTTGGATAAAATAAAAACTGTGAAAATGCAGGCTGAGAAAGACATGGCTTAACAGGGATACATGTTTTAAAAAACACTTGGGAATTATCATTGGAATGAGCTCAGAATGAGTCAACAGTGTGACATGGCTGCCAAAAAAGCCAGCGTGATTTAGGGCACCATAAATTAAGGTCCAGAATGAGGTTGCTGATGAAGCCATTGCAGCGAACACTTTGCGAACACACCCTGTTGCATGCTGCTTTGAGCATCATACTTTAAGAGGGAGACCACATTTGAAGCTCACCCAGAGGAGACCAGCCAGGATATAAAGTAGGGGCTGGTGGACTGGAGGGGGACAAAAAGACTCAGAGAAATAGTTGAATGATGTGCGAGTGTCTAACTTGGGAAAGAGAAGGTGCAGGGAGATATGAGGGTTGTCTTAAATTGCATAAAGGATTGCTTTGTTGTTGAAGCCAAAACTAGGACAGAAATACAGAGAAAAAGCTTACATTCTAACATGCAGAAGAACTTTTTCAACACAGTTATGATTATGTGAATTTTTGTTGTTATTTTGAAAAAATATACTGTTTATATTTTGCTTAAAATTACAGATTAGACTGACAAAACTTTTTTTTAAATTGACAACTACTTGCCTAGCACTGTTCCCATTGCTGAAGATACAAAGATGATCAAATACGGTTCTTAATGCTGGAGAATGAAACTTTTCAGTGCAAATGAAGAGTTTAAACACATTCTAGCACGTAGTTTAATGCCTTCTTTATGTTGTCCCAAGCTAAAAAAAGAGGGAGCTAGCACAGTGGCATTCTTTTTGCAGGCCTGCCTCTTTGTTAGTAAAGTTCCATTACCAACACTATAACTTTAGAGTTGTTATTATTTTTTAATTATTATTTTTTTATTATTGAAACATAGTTGACTGTACATATCTGTGGGGTACAGCATTGAATATCAGCACCTATGTGCAATATGTGATGCTCAAATCAAGATAATTAGTATATTCAACATTATACAATGAAATCAATTTTCGTGGCCCTTTACCAATTCCTTCCTCACACTTTCCCACCTCTGGTAATCTCAGTTCTTTTCTCTCCTTTTGAAAGTTCAACATATTATTGCGGTTGCTGTGTCCTTCTTTCTTGTTTACTTATTTGTTAATTTTTTTTAGCTCCCACTAGTGAGTGAGGATATGTGGTATTTCTCTTTCTGTGCCTGGCTTATTTCATTTAACATAATTTTCTCTTAGTTCACCCATTTTGCTGGGAATAGCAGAATTTCATTCTTTTTTATTGCACAGTAGTATTTCTTTGTGCAAATACATCACATTTTTTTATTCAGTTATCCAGAGATGGATATTTAAATTGGTTCCCACTCTTGCCAATTGTAAATAGAGCTGCAGTGAACATGGGAGTGCAGGTATCATGTCTACATGATGATTTCCATTCCTTTGGGTATATACCCAGCAGTGGAATTGCTGGGTCATATGGCAATTATATATGTAGTTGATTGAAGAGGTTACATACCATTTTTCATAATGGCCATACCAATTTACAGTCCCAACAAGTGTAGGAAGGTTTCCCTTTTTCCAAATCCTTGCCAGCATTTGTTTTTCTCTGTCTTTTTGATAATAGCCAGTCTAACTATGGTGAGATGATCTCTCAGTGTGGTTTTGATTTGCATTTCCCTGATGCTGAGTGAGGCTGAGCATTTTTTCATGTCTCTGTTGGCCATTTGTATATCTTCCTTTGAGAAATGCCTATTTAGTTCTTTGCCCATTTTCTAATTGAGTTATTTGGGTTGTTTTTTTTTTTTTTTTTTTTTTTTTTTTTTTTTTTTTTTCCCCTTTTTTAATTGGGTTTTTTGGGTTTTTTTTTTTTTTTCCCCTTTTTTAATTGGGTTTTTTGGGTTTTTTTTTTTTTTTCCCTTTTTTTAATTTGTTTTTTTGGGTTTTTTTTTTTTTTTTTTTTTTTTTTTTTTTTACTGTGACTTTGATTGAGTTCCTCGTATATTCTGGATATTAATCCTTTGTCAGATGCATAGTTTGTAAATATTTTCTCCCACACTGTAGGTTGTCTTTTCACTCTGTTAATTGTTTCTTTTGCTGTGTGGAAACTTTTTAGTTTGATATAATCCATTTATTTATTTTTTCCTTTTATTGCCTGTGCTTTAGGGGTCATATTTATACAGGCTTTGCCTAGTCCTACTTCCTGAAGTTTCCCCCCTATATTTTATTTTAGAAGTCTTATAGTTTCAAGTTGCATATTTAAGTCTTTAATCTATTTTGAGTTGATTTTGGTATATGATGAGAAGTATGGCTCCAGTTTCATTCTTCTACATATGGATGTCCAGTTTTCCCAGCACCATCTATTGAAGACACAATCTTCCGCAAGTATGTTCTAAGTGCCTTTGTCAAATATCAGTTGGCTGTAAATATGTTGGTTGGTTTCTGGGTTCTCTATTTTGTTCCATTGGTCCAAATGTCTATTTTTATGTCAGTACCATGTTGCTTTGGTTACTTTAGCTTTGTAGTATAATTTGAAGTCAGGTAGTGAGTGTTATGCCTCTGGCTTTATATAGATTGCTCAGGATTACTCTGGCTACTTGGGGTCTTTTTTTATCCCATATGAATGTTAGGATTGTTTTTTTCTACTTCTGTGAAGAATGTCATTGGTATTTTGTTGGGGATTGTGTTGAATCTGTAGATCACTTTAGTTAGTATGGACATTTTCACAATGTTAATTCTTCCAATCCAAGAGCATGGAATGTCTTTCCATCTTCTTTCTTTTTTTTTTTTCTGATAATGTTAACATGGATTGGAACATCATTATTTATTTTATGTTATATGGAAGTGTCTGTACATAGTAAGAATTTGGTAGATATGTGGTTTTTTGG
>NW_007736188.1:66609-67612 GCF_000696425.1 Galeopterus variegatus | reverse complement strand
CAATTTAGAAGTTACTGTGAAGAACTTTGTGTGTTGAAATCAATCCTTTAAAGTTTCTAAAAATAAGTTCAGGGGAGTATCCAAAGGTTAATTTGACCTTTGTTATTTAGAAACCTAAAATTAGAGGTAAAGCCTGGATCTTCTGCTTCCAAATTGTTTAAGCTATTTCACACTTCCATATTTGAACTCTGATTTTGATCAAAAGGGAAGCCAACTGCTCGGGAACCAGAAATTTCTTTTTTTTTTTTTTGTCTTTTTGTCTTTTTCCGTGTTCGGCAACGGATCGCAACCCTCAGTNTGTCCTCAAGCGCCCGCTCAGCTCGGCCCCGCCCAGGAATACTTTCAGGTTTCTTCCAAGGAACTTTTTCCAGTTACCTAGCTCATAGACCTGCGTGTGAAGGGTTTGTGAATGGGCTTGAGGGGTCTGTGAGCTCCAGACCCTAGCCCTAGCTCTACAGGCCTATGTGCTGCATGGAGTTTCCACCTAATTCCTAGTGTCTTGGCCAAAGTCTGAACAATTTCTGACAGAAAGGCTGGCCTATTGTCAGATCTTATAGTTAGTGGCAGCCCATGCTTTGATGACTTCCTTTAGGAGAGTCCTGGCTACTTCCTGTGTTTGTTCAGTACACGTTGGCAGAGCCTCAACCCATCCAGTGAAGGAGCAGATTAAAACTAGAAGGTACTTACAGCCTCTGCATCATTTTACTTCAGTGAAGGCTACTACTAAGTCTTTGTTTTTGTTTTTTTGTTTTTTTTCTTTTTGTCTTTTTTTACTGACCGGCAACGGGATCGCAACCCTCGGTGTTGCGCCCGCACCGCGCTCAGCCAGTGAGCGGTAACCGGTCTCCACATGGGATCCGAACCCTCGGCGGGAGCCTCTCCAGTGCACCACCGGGCTGGCCCTACTACTAAGTCTTTGAATGGTGCAGTACTGGTTGTTTCTATGCCCGGAGGTGGCTTGGGTTTTTGTCCATTGTTGTTTCAGGTGCATATCAGACATCGG
>NW_007736188.1:51856-65377 GCF_000696425.1 Galeopterus variegatus | reverse complement strand
TCCGTATGTGGGATCCGAACCCTCGGGTGGGAGCGCCACCGCGCTTCCCAAGTGGCGCACTGTGCGCCACCGGGCCGGCCCATAAATTTCTGATCCAGGAGCTTCTACCATCCCTCCTTGTTCTTTCTCCTCCCTTCACTAGCTGCCCATTGAGCTTCTTCATTTGTGTACCTCGGGTGTTGTTGTTTCTGGTACCAACATGATTTTGGCAGCATTGCCCAAATCTACAGCAGGCTCTATGAATCCTACATGGAGCATACTGTCCTGTCTACCTAGAATGAACCATTCGTGAAAGGTGCTCTTCAAGCCCCTAGAAGGACAGCGAGCTGGGATATCAGCAACCTAACATGACAGACTGTAGAGCTGTTTTTGTGCTTGAAACACAATTTCATTGTAACTGGAAAAAAGGATATTGGTATATGTCCGTAGAACTTGGGATCCATGACACACTGTTGGGAAAAATAGAATAGTTTGGTCAGGGCCCTCACCTTGGGTCCAGTTGGGTGTGCTTCAGCATCCTTTGTAAGCAAATTGTGTGTGTGTGTGTGTGTGTGTGTAGTTAGTGTGCATGCATTCCAATGTATCTTTTTAGATTTGTTGCTATTCTTGTGTTCTTCAGGGAAGAGAGAGGTAGAGGAAGAGAGAGAGAGAGTTTTGGTGAAGCAGGCAGGCAGGCATTGGTCTTGGGTGTCTGCCCCACACAGCTATACAGATATGGTTTTCCAAACCTATGGCTTCCAAGGACCTTTTGGCTGGTTACCTAGCTCATAGGCCTGCATGAAGGGGTCTGGTGAGCCAGCCTGGCGTGTGTGGGGTCTAGTGACCTAGCCTGGCATGTGAAGGGTTTGTGACCCAGTCTGTGAACAGGCTTGAGGGGTCTGTGGGCTCCAGACCCAGCCCCAGTGTGATAATCAGCCCAGTCGGTGCAGGATTACCAGCAGGTAAAAGAGCCCAACAACTGGCATGATCAAGTAACTCTACAGTTGGCATCACAAACAGGATTAAGACCTAGACAGTTCGTGCTGTGAGGATTCCAGGCCTTAGTCTGGCCAGATGCACAGATTCTCCCACACCTTGCTCTCTCACTATCTTCTGGAAAATCACTGCATACCAAGAAGAGAAGATCTTCCCCATTCCTTTAACATCTGAGTAGAATTGGATTGTATGAATCTCAACAATACACTGATCCACTTAAGTAAATATACCTCCAAATTGGACCTGAGTTATTTGAAAGTATCAATAGCTGAACTCTGCTATCTCTTCAGCAGTAATTCTCAAAGTAGGGAATATGGGCCTATGTATTTCCCTCTCCCAGATAAAAAAAGCAAATTAACATTTGTGCTCCCACTCTCTTCTCCAATGCCTAAGGAAAACCTTTCTGTTCAATTATAGAACTCTCCAAAGATTGAGGCCTCAGAATCCTTCTCAATAATACAAACAAAAAACTCCAAGCAGTCACTGCTAAGCTAACAATTAAAATTGGTATTTGACACCTGCTGCGAAGCTTACTTGAGCCTCCCTCATGTAGCCAGTGTCTTTCCCGGGTACTCCTGCTGACTCTAGTTTTTCTTTAAGATCTGTGTGGTACCTTCCATTCACTTTTCTTCTTCCCCTGATAGTCAGATGAATCTTTGCCTTCCTCTTAGGAAGGAGATAATGTGTGTAAAACTTTCTAAAAACTAATGACAAAGATGGCTGTTACCTCCTCGGTTTCAAATAACATTAAGCAAATTTTCATCTCAGACAAATGAAATTTATTTCAAGATACAAGTTTGTACATTCTGCTCTCTCTACATAAACTCTGCTGAATCTTTTCTTTTTCAGCAGTACCATATGCACCCTCTTTACTGATCCCATTCCTGTGAATCTTTTGTCCTCTATGCCAGAGACACCAAATAGTTGGCAATTTTCTAAAGGAAAATTAAAAATCACTAGTTTTAGTAAGTTCAGCATTGTTAGTAGCAACTTCCATATTTTAAAAAAAAAACAACTTGATATTCTCTCTAGATTACAAAATGATTACTAATGAAGTATGTTTCTGAATAATTATAACCACCTACCTCAGGTGCTTATAAATATAAGTACCAAAAGTGTCAAGGGTAATTCTGTGTCATGCATGTTTAGGATTCTACTTTAAATGGTTTCTGTGAAAAACAGAATAACACCAGTTCAGCCAAAGCTTTCAAACAAAAGCAAACCTGTCCTATGAAGGAGGTTTAAAAAAAATCTTTTGACAGACAGACTTTTAAAAAACCAGCCCAGAATATTTTAATATCATTTAATATAGTCACCAATTCTCAGAACTTTCAGCCATATGGAATTATAAAATTTTAAGGGAATTTGCGGCTTTCATAAGAAACCTGATAATGCAATTTTCTAATACAACAGAGCATGAAATATTGAAGACCTGATCTACTAAATCCTGTTTCCAAAGTCAAAGTTGAGGATAACACTATTTCTAGAATATCTACTAAACAATCTGTGACATACCAAGATATGTGTGGCAGTTCTGCCCATGTAGGAGTGTGTGAGTTTGTGTGTGTGTTTCACACCAAAATGCTCATTATGATTTGTCATTAGATCTGCATTTGTGGGTTGAATTTTTAAAAATCCATCTTCTTCAGAATACAACTCTCAGAAGTCTAGATATTAAGTCTATTTTGTTCATCACTCTATCTCTAAAATTCAGCATAGTACATAGTAAGCACTCATTAATATTACTTATTGAAGAAGAGGTGAGTGTTTGTGAGTGCATGTGTCCACTCACATGCCCATATGTGTTTATTTTAGGGAAACAGAGAGACAAGATGGCAGTTTCCTATACTCCAGACCCCTCCTTTACATTGACCATGACCCAGTGGAACTAAGGTCTGCATTGAACTTTGTTTAGTCCTACTACAACCAAACCTTTGCCCTTGTAATTACAACTTTAGAGAGCAAAATGGAGGAAAAATCCTCAGTAGAGATCACTCACCCCTGAGTCCAAATACAGTCATGCATCACTTAACGAGTGGGATACATTCTAAAAATGTGTAGTTAGGTGATTCTGTTGTTGTGTGATCATCACAGAGTATACATATACAAACCTTGATGGCACAGCCTACTACATACCTAGGCTACAAACCTGTACAGCATGTTACTGTACTGAATACTGTAGGCAATTATAACACAGTGATAAATATTTGTGTATCTAAACATATATTGTACTATGCATTGTACTATGATATTACAGCAGTGATGTCACTGGGCCATAGGAATATTTCAGCTCCATTACAATCTTATGGGACACTGTCTTATATGTGGTTCACTGATGACCAAAACATTGTAACAAGGTGCATAACTGTTTCATAAATAATCCTGTATTCCTTACTTAACTGCTCACCCAGCTCCTTCCAATGCACTGCACTCTGTCAGTAGGTGGAGAACACACAGGTGATGGACACACAAACCCAGCTACCAGGACACACAAACCTGGCTTCAAGGACGCGCGAACCTGGCTGGCAAACACACAGGTGATGGACACACAAACCCAGCTACCAGGACACACAAACCTGGCTTCAAGGACACGCGAACCTGGCTGGCATTGCAGTCTTCAAGGACGCGCGAACCTGGCTGGCATTGAGCCCTGATGAGCTGTGCAACCTTGAGAAAGGTACTTAAAAGTCTCAGGGCCTGTGTGCTTATCATCAGAACATCAGTGATAAGACGGCCTACCTCTCAAATTGTTGGTCGATTAAATCATCTAATGTTTTCAAAGACTTCCTGGGGGGATGGTAGCCTCTCAGCCCAGAATAATTCCCCTCTCACCAACTCCCACTCACCTCCCATGCTAAAAAAAGTACTGTTAATTCCCGGATATGGGATAAAGTTTAGTGGCACACAGCCAAATCATTTACACCAATTTTATGAATAGCATCACCAAATGTTTGGTGAAATTTCCAAGAGATGATAATCAACAATGTAAAGACAAAAGGGATAATATGTATGGAAAGTACCAACTGTTCATAATCAAATTAGAACAGGTCTTCCCAACCATTTCCATGTATGATATAAGCCTCTCTAAACTTCTGTCTCCTGCAGTAGAATACCCTCATCTTCCACAGGCCCTCCAATCAATAACACAAGGCTGTAATAGGCTATAATATTTGCCTCTGCGTGTCCCCGCAAGACCTCTTACAGCCTCCTCCTTTCCCTACCCATCAAGCTAGAGGTCAGGCTCCTGCACAAGACTGGCAAGTAGATTTCACCCACATGCCTCCTTTAAAAAAACAAAAGTATCTTCTTACATTGGTAGATACCTTCACTGGATGGGTAGAAGCTGACCCTAGCACTTCAGAAAAGTCACTGTCTGTCATCACAATCCTGCTCCAACACATAATCCCTTGCTTCAGTCTCCCCACCACTGTCCAGTCTGATAATGGTCCACCTTTCATTTCACAGATCACCCAAGGAATTTCACAGGCTTTAGACATCTCTTGGAAATTACACATCCCATATAGGGCCCAATCCTTGGGAAAGGTTGAAAAGGTAAATTCTATTAAAAAAAACTACCTTACCAAGTTAATTGTTATAATTACATATGCCATGGCCTGAACTACTCCCAATAGCTCTTGTGTGGATTCACATAACGCCAAGGGCACCCCAACTTCTTAGTGTCTTGGAGATTGTGTATGGAAGACCTTTTCTGTTGGGTACCTTCCCTTATGACCCTCACCCTTTGGGAGACTTTTTACCTGCTCTAAACCACACCCGACTACTTTTGCACAAGTGCGCTAACACCCACCTACCAAAACCTTATTCCAGTCCTTTTTCCCCTCTCAACATTGAGCCAGGTGACTGGATTCTCCTAAAAGACTTAAATCCAAAACCTTTTCAACCTAAGTGGACAGGCCCACATCAGGCACTTACCAGCCCAACCATGGGAAAATTATTGGGCATAAGTGCTTGGGTTCATTTTTCCAGGTTAGAAAGCTGTGGGCTGTGGGCAGGAGTTCTTAGAGGGGAGTTCCTGCCCTATTGCTGCACCTGGGCTCTTCCTCTCAGGAACCTCTGCAACTGAAGAGGGAGGCTGAGGGCCCTCTTGCTCACTTTCTTTGACAACCTGTGGAGCAGCCTGCAGTGAGATGTGGCCTGACCCCTCCTCCTCTGCAGCAGTGGGAAACTTAAAGTCGGGCTGTATGAACTCGTGGTGGCATTTGGTTGGGGGCAGGAGCTCAAACAAGAGGTGTGGGGTGTGTTGTATCTGGACTGCCAGCACCCCACCTGTAGGTTCCTCTGCAGAGGCCCAGGCCTGAGCAGGAAGGAAGAAAAGGAGGGCTGCATTGACCCTAAAGGGCCTAAATGCTGACAGTATACCCCCAATGCCAGCACCAGCACCATCGGGTCCCCGTCTCTCACCCTCCTGCTTCTCCGTGACTGTGGGGTCTTCCTCTTCCTCAGCCTTTTCTCTGCTTCTCTCTCCAAGAGCCCTCGTCACACTCTCACTGTGCAGTAATCTTTGACACAGCTGGGTGTTGAGCTGAAGGACACCTTACAGTTGTGAGTAGACAGCACCTGCTTCCTCTAGAGGGTGGAAACGCCTGTAGATGGAAGTAAGGATGCCCAACAGGGGACAAAGTGTCTGCAGGGCCACAGAACATTTCCTTGCAGATGCTTTGTCACTGCACTCGTGCCACGTTGCTGGATACCTGTTGTATGGCCTGCTGGTTGATCCCAGGGCACAGGATGCTGGGTGGACCCGGCCAGCCATGGGAATTCTGCAGGCAGGGTGAGTGGTCTGTGGGTGTGTGAGCCCTTCTGGCAGGTCATTGCCCCCCAGGGCAGGGGGCACGGGTGCAGGGTGAAGCTTGCCCAGGTTACTGCCCATGAAAGCGGTTGGGCAACTTTGGCTCCTTGAATAAGAGAGCTGAGCTCTGAGACTGCTCCTTGAGCTGCCAAATCAGCCAACTGGAAAAGCTCAGAATGTTTGGCTGGTTGCTGGGGTGACGCGCATGCACAGAATGTGCACATGAGCACGTGTGTAACAGACCCATGAGGAACAGGCACACGCAGGGCATATGTGAGGAGCAGCTGCACACAAAAGATTGTGGAGGGAGAAGGGCGCACACACGACACAGGCACGCGCAAAGCCTGTGGATCCGCCCCTGAGCCTTGGAGCTTTCCCATCTCCTGCTGAGGATCGAGGGTGCTCTGCTTGAGGGCAGTGAGCTCAAGTGGAGGGCAATGGCCCCTTTTTCCCCGGGGAAGCGCGGCAGCGCTCCCGCCGAGGGTTCGGATCCCACATACAGACCGGCCGCTCACTGGCTGAGCGAGGTGCGGTGGCAACACCGAGGGTTGCGATCCCGTTGCCGGTCCCGGTCCGGGCGCGACACTGAGGGTTGCGATCCGTTGCCGGTCACGAAAAAAGACAAAAAAAGGAAAAAAAAAAAAAAAAAAAAAAGAATTTAACAGGAGAAGAATAGGCTCTCTCTTTGTCCGGGATAGTTTACTGTTTGGGTTGCAAAAAGTTCCTTTCACATCATTTTGGGATGTCTGTCTGTGTTGTCTGGAGGTTAATTCTCCTATCTTCATGAGCCTTTGTGTGTGGTTTTGTTTGCCTTCCCTCCTTAAGGAGGTCTCTGCTGCGTCTTGTGTCCTGGGCTGGTGGATCTTTTCTTTCAGTGCTTTCAGGATGTTCTTCCAGTCCCTCTAGCCTCCTAGTGTGAGCACTCACACACACACACCTATTTCTTCATTGCAGTAACTAATTGCATGTACACTTTAGACACCTACTCTTTTTACCCTTTCATATACTGTAGATCTGTCACCAATAGATATTCCTTGGGTCATGTTTTTAAGGCCTCAATATGTGCAGCATGGCTTGTACTAAAAAATGATCAATCTTTGCCTTGTTTCCTTTAAATTAACATAGTTAATAGTTGTAGCCTCACTGTGAAGTTTCATGTCACCAACCCATCCCTCTTCTTAAGTGTGTCCTGGGCTGCCTCCACCTGCTCACTGGCCAATGCCTTTCCCAATCCATGTGGCTGTTTCTTCTTCATGGGACCCCATTTGGCCTTCAGACAGCAGCACCTGTCCCTCCTTTTCTGTCCCCCACTCTTGTCCCTGCTTCCCTTTTAGGCCAGGAGTAAGAAATCAATTTCTGTTGTTGAAACCACTCAGTCAATGGTATTTTGTTATCACAGCCTGAGCCAAGAAGGGCGGTACTCTGAGACCATGAGAACATACAACTCCTGATCCCTGCACAGCCCACAAAATGCCAAACATCCTTCTCTCTTGGCTGAAATGAGTGGCTGCTACTTTGTTACCAGTGACAGCTCTATCCTTGCTCTTGTCTACCCTCCCTCCTTTTATTCTTGTCTAATTGTCCAAACAGTGTGGGCTAATAACTCTTAAATTTGTGAGCTGGTTATATGGTGTGAAATTTTGCATCTTGGGGATTTTTAATTGGTATCTTGAAGACTTTTAGGTGAGGGTGCATGGTTGAGCCAGTTTCAATTTCGACTTCTTCCTGTGCCTTACAAAAGTCTATGGCATGCAAAACCATTAATATTTATTTGCATCTAATAATCACTCGAATGCAAGTTACCACAATTTTATAATTTAGCAACAGTTACATTGTCGTGTGTTAATATTTTACAGTTGAGAAATTGCTACCTCAATTCCTTGCTTACAACAATTCTGTAAGTTTAGCATATTTCATTGTCTTGATTGTATTCCATGAAGCTGTTTCACTAAGACTGATTGGACCAAAGCCACACAGGCAGTAAGAGGTGATGCCAAGGCAAAAGTTCCCATCTTTTGACCTCAAGGCTATCATCAGGCTAAATAATACATAGCATTTTGAAAGTAAACATACAGAGAAAGGATTTGTATCTCCAAACCAAAGTTATATAGCTAATAAGAGGGGAAACTCTCAACAGATAAAACCCTCCACTTTTTTCATGGTTTTCAGCAATCACATCCCTGTGGCTGTGGGTAACAAGGCTTTCTTTCAGGGCATACACAGAAGCTTTCTCGTTATTTATATGGTGCTGAAGCTGGAAATTCAAGTCCCTAAGCTGATCCTTTCTCTCTCCAGGAGCAACCAGCCAATCTCATTATCCTCATTGGTTAGGCATTCAATATTCCATTTTTGTGGTCACACCTTGCAAGGAAAGAAGTGATGCAGCAGGTCTGTTCTACTCAATCCTGGCTTATCTCTGAGGATGCCTGGAGCCAAGGTCTAAGAACTAAACCTTGGAATGTTCACAGATGATGTCATACTGTGTGTCTAGAGCATTGGAGCAGAATGTACTAAACTATCAACATCATTTAAAGTAAACATGAACATTTATGATGTGTACCTGGTGTCTGGTGTGAGGCCCACAGCATGACTGGTCACATAGCAGGTATGGGCCAGGGTTATGCCTAAGTGATCAGTTCTCTTTAAGAGCTCTAAACTCCAAAACTCAAGTGTGCTTTTCTGGGAAGAGACATCTTGCTTCTGTCTCTGCTGTTCAAGTCTGCTGTTCAAGAAAAATATCTCTGTAACCCATGCAGAGGGATGAAAGTATGTGCTTGAGCTCTCTTGCCTTCACCTGTGTATTTTTTGTCTGCTCTTCTGGCACTGTATCCTTTGTAATAAACCTTAGCTATGACTAAGATTTGATGCTGAGTCATGCGAATTCTTCAAGTGAATAACTGAACCAGTGTGTAGTCATGGAACCCCCCGAACACACCTCATTTTAAAAACAAATTTTCCAATTCCTTGTAGTTAAACTGAATCCTAAATACAAGTCATTGAACTGCAACTTCAAATGTCTCATCATATCTTTCCTACTTTTAAGGTAAACAATCATAGAAACTTTTAGCCCCTAGAGTCTATTAATTTCCCTTACCCCTTCTATGTCTTTTAATAACAATCACATATATACTGATAGTAATCATTGGTTATTCTGAAGACATCCAAAAATGAAAAACAATCAAATCCCACTTCCTCCCACAGTAACAAAATGGGGTGTGGGGGTATATATAGGCATGAAGATTTTGCATACTTTTGACAATAAATTATTGTTGATTTGAGCTAAATTGTTATAAATTATGTTAATTGTAATTCCTCAGGGCAGACACTAAGAAAATAAAAATATATAGTCAAAGAAATGAGAAGGGAATCAAACTGGTACTTTAGAAAATATCTGTCTAATACAAAAGAAGGGAATAATGGAGGAATTGAGGAACAAAAATATATAAGACACTTAGAAAACAAAAATAAAATGCAGAAGTAATTTTCAGCAATTGCATTCCATGTAAATAGATTAAATACTTCAATTAAAAGGTAGATATTGGCAGAATAGATAAGCATTCCCCAATTATACACTATCTATAAGAGGCTCACTTGAGGTTCATAGTCACAAATAGGTTGAAAGTGAAAAGATGGAAAAGATAATCTATGAAAACAGTAACCCAAAAAGAGCTGAAGTGGCTACTAATATCAGACAAAATAGACTTTAAGACAAAAATTGTTACAAGAGACAGCAGGACATTATATAATAATAAAAGAGTCAATCCATTAAGATTATGTAACAGTTATGAGCATATATGCACCTAATGAGAGTCCCAAAATGTATGAAGCGAAACCCAACCGAATTGAAGAGAGAAACAGACAGTTCAACTATAGCTGGAAAATTGAATACTCCACTTTCAATAATGGATAGGACAACTAAACAAAATATAAACAAGGAAATAAAAAACTTGAACAATGCTTTAATCTAACTAGATCTAACAGACATATATAAAACATTCCATCAAACAGCAAAATATACATTCTTATGGTCTCATGAAACATTCTCTAGGACAGACCATAGGTTAGTCTACAATAAATGTAAAACAAATTAAATCATACAAAGTATTTTCTCCAACAGAGTGAAATGAAATTAGAAATCAATAACAGAAGGAAATTTGGAAAATTCACAAATATATGGAAAACAACTAAGACACTCTGAAATAACTAATAGGTTAAAAGAAATAACAAAGGAAATTAGAAAATACTTTCTTGAGAATAATACAACATACCAAAATCTCTGAGATGCAGGAAAAGAGGGAAATGTATTGTTGTAAATGCCTACATTAAAAAGAAAAAGATCTCAAATTAATAACCTAAACTTCAACCTTAAAGAACTAGAAAAAGAAAAGCAACTAAACCCAAAGCAAGCAGAATGGTAAAAATAGTAAAGATTAGCTCAGAGATAAATGAAGTAGAGGATAGAAAAACAATAGAAAAGAATCAACAAAACCAAAAGTTGGTTCTTTGAAAAGATCGATGAAATAGACAAATTTTTAGCTAGACTGACGAAGGAGAGAGAGAGGAAAAAATTAGTACTGAAAGCAGAGATATTAATACCATCCTTACAGAAATTAAAAGGATTATAAGAGAGTACTATGAACAATCATACTGAACAAAATAGATAAAGCTTAAATGAAGTGGATAAATTTCTTGGAGTACACAGACTAGCGAAACTAACTTTTTAAAAAAAAAGGCAATCTGGATAGACATATACCAAGTGAAGAGATTGAATCAGTAATAAAAATCTGTCCAACAAAGAAAAGCCCAAGACCAATTTGCTTCACAGTAGAATTCTACCAAATCCAATCCTTCTCAAACTCTTCCAAAATTTAGAAGAAGGAATACTTTCTAACTCATTCTATGAGGCCAGTATTACCTTGATACCAAAACTAGACAAAGACATCATGAAAATGAAAACTACCAACCAATATCCTTTATCACTATAGAGGCAAAAGTCTTCAATAAATTACTAGCAAACTCAATCCAGCAGCATACTAAATGGATTATGCACCATGACTAAGTGAGATTTATCTCCTGAATGCAAGGGTGAGTCAACATATGAAAATTAATGTAACACATAACTTTAATAGAATGAATGAAAAAACACATGATTATCTCAATAGATACAGAAAAAAGCATTTGACAAAATGTATTACCCTTTCATGACAAAAAACAAACCAAAACAAAATATTCAACAAACTAGGGAATTTTCTCAACCTGATAAAGGACAGCTTTGAAAAAAACCACAGCTAAGATCATACTTAATGATGAAAGACTAAAATTAGGAACAAGACAAAGATGTTAGCTCTCGCCACTGCTATTTAACATTGTACTGGAAGTTCTAGCCAGGGTAATTAGGCAAGAAAAAGAAATAAAAGTCACCCAACTTTGAAAGGAAGAACTATCACTATTTGCAGATGACATGATCTAATATATAGGAAATATAAAAGAATCAACTACAAAGCTATTAGAGCTAATAAACAAATTTAGCAAAGTTGCAGGTTAAAAAATCAATATACAAAAATCAATTGTATTTCTATAAATAAATCCAAAAATGAAATTAAGAAAACAATTCCATTTGCAATAGCATCAAAAAGAATAAGATACTTGGGAATAAATTTAACCAAGGAGAACTTGTGCACTAAAAACGATGAAACATTGTTGAAAGAAATTAAAGAAGACATAAGTAAATGAAAAGATAACCTGTGTTGTTGATTGGAAGACTTAATATTGTTAAGATGGCAATATTACTCAAATTGTGCACATTCAGTACAATTAAAATTAAGATAGCACTAAAAGTATTTATTTTTCTTATTCACAAAGGAAAAGACTTTTTTTGGACCAAAGTCCCAAGTCAAATCACTGATAATTAGTGATAACTTAAGATCAGTACAAGTGCTCTAAAAGTCAAAATTTTTGTTAAGAGAAATTTGGACAAAGAAGATAAAATAATCACAACAGAAGTTTTAACAGCCTTCCACACTGAATATCATCATTAGATTTGTCCTTCATTGATGGTTTGAAAATACGCTGACAGAAGTACTTTCCAAAACTGCCAGCAAATTTTCAAGGGTTAGGACAAAATCTACTGCAATAATAAGAAAAATAGTAGCTCAATCTACTACTACAGAGATTATTATCACAGACCTGAATATCTCACCTCTTTACAACATAGCCATAAATGCAAAATAATCATGATAGAGGCAACACTTTCTCTTTTTCTCACAAAAAACTGCTTGTAAGTTTATTACCGGTAAAATCCTTCCAAATTAGAGTTTGGAAACAATAGCAAAAATTTTACTGCTTTTGGTAAAGACAAATACAATAAAAATTTGGTGGATTTTTGTGTAAGAGTACAAACACTGTTTGCTCCAAGTTGAAGTGAAGCATGGATGAGTCAGTGGAAGGTCTTGGCTCTCCTGCCCATATTCTGCATGATCAAACAGCAGCTGATGTCTTCTATTGACATTAAAGTAATTGTCACAAAAGTGTTTTCTTCTGCATTTATACTGTCTGAACTGAGTAATTAAAGGATATTTGTGATTTTGTCAGCATTCAGTATTCTTCAGTTCTCTTGCATTCAAAAACCCATTGGCTCTCTTTAATGTATGCTGTTGATAGACTACTCAATTTATTTGAAGCATTGAAATCATACTGTAATTCTAAAGAAAAGGCCCTCTAAATCTCTGACTTGTTAAATAATTCAGAGTGAAACCTACTTATTTCTTGTTCTTAGTTTACAATGTCTCTTTGCAATAGGATTATGCAAATTAAAGAGAAAAGAGTGGTATTGACATATAGAAATTATTGACTGCATTAAAGAAAAATGTATTGAAAAATTTGACACTACAAGTGTCAAGACTATTCTTAAAAGGGACTCCACCTTTACTGAGGAGCTGAGGGCCAACACCATCCACCAGGAAGCAAGCAAGAAACAGCATGCCTGGGACTCAAGAGCACACCAAAAACACCACTTCCGTGCAGTGGCCCAACACAGCCACCACCACAGCCATGGCTGCCACAAAAGCAGCAGACACCACAGCTGTAGCTACAACTATCATGCAGACAACCCTCCAGATACTCAACTACACTGACACAAGGAGAGTCACCAGCAGAGACTGGAAAAATAAGAGGACATCTCTCTCCTCAAAGCCCACTCCAGAGTAATAGAAGAAACTGCTCTACCAGATGATCAGACATCAATGTAGAGATATGGGGCGGGGGGGGTGGGGGGAGACATTACTTAGGAACAGGAAAAGAAACTATGACTTTAAGGCACACTTGCCATGACTATCTTTTTGAAATGAATTTCATATCTTAAAGAATTTGATTCTTTTACATGTATGTTACTAAATATTCTTCCAGCATGGAAACCAGTGAGCTCATCATAGGTAGTGTTGAAGAAGGGAATAAAAATTGACAACAATGTTCATCTTAAAAAGTCATTGATCAAAAGATACAATATAATCCTGGAGAATGGGAAAGCAAGTTAGCCATGAAAGATAACTTTACACACTTAAATTTAAAGGGCAATTCTCAGAGTTGTTAACTTTCTGCCAGTACATGTTCAGTATACTGGATCATAATACTAATGTTGACCATGTTTTTCTATTAATAACTTTCTTTTTTCTTTTTTTTCCTTTTTGTCTTTTTTCGTGACCGGCAGCGGATCGCAACCCTCAGTGTTGCGCCCGTAC
>NW_007736188.1:48615-50946 GCF_000696425.1 Galeopterus variegatus | reverse complement strand
CAGCGGGACCGCACCCCTCGGTGTTGCGCCGGCACCCCGCTCAGCCAGTGAGCGGCCGGTCTGTATGTGGGATCCGAACCCCCAGCGGGAGCGCTGCCGCGCTTCCCAAGCGGTGCACTGTAGCAGTGCGCCACCGGGCCGGCCATCTATTAATAACTTTCAATGAGCAAAAGAACAAAATATGTTGTATGTGATTACTGCATAAGCTAAGTTACAATGTAAATGGAACATAGACTAACTGTAAAGAATCTTATCAGCAAATTTTGCAAAAGAAGGAACAGCTAGGGAGCACCAAACCACCAGGGAAATATAATTAGAGAGGTATGTAATTTAGATTCTTATACATTATCTCATTGCATTTTAATTTTATATCAGAATATTTTAGCATAACTATATCTCATGCAATATTTTTCTTTTATGTCAGTGTACATATGCATACGCAACTGGAAATAATTCAAATGTAACAGCATCCTGTATTTTTATTTGCTAAATCTGACTACCCCATGCCAGGAGATTCTGAGATAGTTTGGCTTCCCATGGCAGAAATGAAAAGCCACCTAGTCCTACAGTCTGTCCGGGGCTGGAGGCCCCTAAACAACATCCCTGCCAGTGAGTTTCTGGGACTGTGACTGAGCCATTCCACTCCCAGGGGATGTCCTCAATATAAAGGTACAGTAAACAGCTTTTTTTATTATTATTCTTGCAGTTCCACTTTTTAGCTACTTCTTTTAAATTGTACTTTCTGGAAACAGCACAGAGCTCTTCATGAAAACTTAGCCACTATTTTTTTTTAATAATTCTCATTTGTACATATAGCTGGAATTAAGACTACAGAATATAAGCAACAAAATAGATCAGCAAACCTTGAAAACAATCTTAGTAAAATCCTGATTAATTTTAAGCAGCTCAACTATGAAAAATATTGGTTATTTTATTATATCAAGATGCTATTTGGAAGGTATTTCTTTTTTTTTGTTGTTTTTGGCAGCTGGCCAGTATGGGGATCCAAACACTTGAGCTCGGAGTTATAATGCCACACTCTAAGCAACTGAGCTAACTGGTCAGCCCTGGAAGGTATTTCATATTGTAATAAAAACAAAACGTAAATTTTCAAGCTTAGAGTCAATACACGTTTTACTATTTCCGGGACTTGCTGGGTTCATATTTAAAGGACGTTTGTACGTGTGTGTATTTTCCAGTGATAAACAGAACTTGTTATTTACCCAATTCTATTCTCCATCTCCATCATAATAGTAAATTAGCTACTGTTATGGACAAAAGTATGACTCTCACCTAGTTAATAAGAGAATTTTTTTTTTTTTAAGTCTTGCTACAAAAGAAAAAAATCAAAAAGAGGACAAGTACTTTTACTATTTGGCCAAAGGTCAGACTCTATAAGAGCTTGTACACATCACCTCAATCTTCACAACAGCTCCTGAGAAATCAATGTTGTTTCTTACCACATAAATGAAGACACAGTCCAACTGGGTAATGGATTTTGTGATTTCCAGTCAGAAAGCTTCTTCGTGGATGTTCTGGACTTCACTTTGGGGTCATTTCTATCTGGCCTGGAAACAATTTTCTGAGCGGGCTGGGCTGCTCAGCTGGTGTCATCTCCTGGGGAGCCCTCCTGGTGCTCTCTGGTACAGGATCTGGGTGGTCCTCATGAGACTTGTCAGCACCCTGCATTATAGCATTAAGCATCCACTTCAAGCTGGCTCATGCCCCTCCTAAGCAGCCTGTGAGGGTCTGGAAAAATGAGACACTCTTCTCTGTGATCTCTGGACCCTAGTGCAGTGCCTGGCAGAGTCGGCATCACAAAAGGGGATGCTGAATACTGCTGAGACAGAGTGGCCCCCACTCATTCCCAGCGCTCACCCTCCATCAACCAGGAGCCTGTCTGTCTTGCCCCAGGGATGGGCTTCTCTAGTTTTCAGCTTTGCGCTGCTCTCCTGACCTAATAAACATGCTAAAAAAATTCTCACACAAAGACCCTTCCCTCACTATTCCTCGCTGCCCAATCCCTCCCCATTTCCCACTTACTGGCGATCTATTTTAAGAGCTTCCCAAATTGGTGTTCCCAAATTGGGGGGGCGGAGGAGGATTGGAGATGGAGGCGGGCAGCACTACAAGGAGGGAGAGGAAGATATTCATTTGAAAGAAGTCATTCCCTGAGCAAACATTTTGTTTAACATAAAGTTCCATAGATTTTAACCAAGGAGCTCCTCAGGCTTTTAGTATGTCGACACATGTGGGGAATCTTTGAGATAGGAAATTAGTGGGCTGTTTTCTAGGCTAACTTGACTTCATATTCCCAGTAAAATGACCAGG
>NW_007736188.1:44671-47763 GCF_000696425.1 Galeopterus variegatus | reverse complement strand
TCATTTGAAAGAAGTCATTCCCTGAGCAAACATTTTGTTTAACATAAAGTTCCATAGATTTTAACCAAGGAGCTCCTCAGGCTTTTAGTATGTCGACACATGTGGGGAATCTTTGAGATAGGAAATTAGTGGGCTGTTTTCTAGGCTAACTTGACTTCATATTCCCAGTAAAATGACCAGGACAAAACTGTAGCCCTCCATCCACCCTCACTACAATGCAGCTGGCTCCAGCCTGCTCCATCCCTCCACCTCCTAGTGCAGAGACCACCTCCGTTCATTGTCACAAGATCCAGCTGCTTCTCTGGAGTGTTCATCCTGCCTGACCTCACTGTGTCCTTATAACTTTAGATGCGTTCCTCCTCCATGAAACAATTCAAATTTTTATCATACTTCAAAACCAGCCCAGACTGACCCCTGGGAATGTCCAGAAAAGCAATGAAGATAAGGAGGAATGCTGTAGGGCAAGAACTCCCAAACCATGGGCCTCAAATCCCATGGAGGCTGCAGTTTTGGTGAGGCCTGTGAATTCTTTTGAGAGCACACTGTTCCTGACACATGGGCTTCTGCACTCCAAACTATATGAGGACTCTCTACAGCCCACCCCCATCCTTTAATGACAATGGCAGTGGAGGTGGAGTAGTGGCCACCTGATTCTCCATTAGACATTCTCTCTTTTCCCTCCAACTAGTCTGGATTTTCATCTCCAGGCTAACGAGGGGCAGGAAGGGCAATCAATTGCTGCTATGATCAGTAATAACCAAACCATGTCAATTTATACTAGCCAGAAGGAGGCATCTTTCAGCAGAACAGGTGAACCAATGTAGATCCACAACCATTCATGTCTCCCCACTGGTCCTGGTTCTGCTAGTTGAAGGAAAAACAGCAAGTGTAGCCCAAANAAAGTCAAAGCTATCTGCCCCAACCCCCAGCAATCCAGTCCTCAGCCACTAAAGTCAGGGAGCTTCATGCTGCTCAAGCCAGTGGCTCCTAAGTCAACTTCCACTCTGAACATGGCCAGGGAAAGGATTCTTCCTGCCCACTCAGCTACATATTTGAGAATCATACAGACTTATACTCTGCTACCTCTAGCATCCCTCATGCAACCTCTAGCATCCCTCAAGAACTTCTGCTGCACAAACACAATATAAAATTGTCCTGGTTTCTCAGTGACCTTCCTGATGCTTTTTCAGGTGAGTTGTGCCCACTTTGTCCAGCCTCAGGGCACTGCGCTCCTAGGACTAGTGGCCACAACCTCATCCTGATGAAAGGCTGCAGGAGGCCCTTGGGGACGTGAGTATTTCCACTGTCTAGTGCTCTTGAGTTGGTTCTTTTAGGGAGAGAAAGTGTTGCAAGCTGTGGGCTGGTCTCTCTGGGACTGTGACAATTCAAAGTGGCAGTAAAGGGACTCAGTGTCAAGGGGTTCTCTGTGCTGGGGAGCCTAGTGTTGCATGGCCCACCACACCAGCTCTCCTGACCTGCACTCACCAGCCAGAACCTCCAAGCTCTCCAACCACAGCATGTGGGTTGAAGGAGGACACAAGAAGCTGCTCTACTCTGTGGTCTGGCAGAGGTCCACCTCTTTTTATTTCTATTTCTGTTTTTTTTTTTTTTTCCTGCCCCTATCTTATCCCTCTTATCTGGCACTCTAATTTCTGCAAAAGAACCACTCCCTCCTCCCTGAGATCCTGGTAGAGCTGTCTCTCAGTGTCTCACCTGCCCCTGATATGTTGTCTTATCAGCATCTTCTTTTCACTATAAATGTTGGAAAGAGATTCTCTTTCCCTCTTTTTGAGCTCATGTGCTCAAAAGCCCATGTAAGCTATGAGTTCCACAGTCTCCTTGAAATCAAATAGAGCTGGGGGCTGGGATGAAACAGTGCTGGTGGCATTGTTTAAAGCCTTGGAGTCCAGTTGGTCCCTTGGGATCCAGTTGATCCCTTGGGATGTCCAACTATTTGAGAATAAAGGGCCCTCTTTTGCTTAAAAAAAAGAAAAGAAAAAAGTTTATAGAGAATGAAAAGAGCAGAGCTCTTTAAAATGCTATCATCACTATATAGAAACTAATTGTCTAAAGAAGCCCTGTCTTAGGAGGCCTGGTTAGGGGCTGGGGGCCTGACAGCATGATGAAGGAAGGCAAAGCCAGACCCTTACACCAAATCCATGCCCTAGAAAGTAACACCACTTCTGGGGCTGATGTCAGTAGCTCAGACTAAAGGGTAACACGTGTGCCCAAAGTTGACAGCAATCTCCAAACAAATGATCAGAAACATGGGAGTGGGGGAGTGGAGTTGCAGATGATGAAGGGGTAAGATGCTCCCCCACCCATAAATGGATCAAGACCCAGAGTGGGACATCCAGGGGAGGGCACTTCAGATGTGCAGCAGCCACAAGCTCTGTCTCCAGAGGCCAGGGTCATGGACTAGGGTAGGATTCTGGCCCCACAAAGGTGGACCTCTAAAAGCAAAAATGGGTTCCATCCTTCGGAAAAGGACCCAAGAATCAGAAAGGATGCTCTACAGAAATATCAAATGGAGACCAAAGCAGGAGTCCAGTTCTAATTTTGGCACAGTTGGGAGAACTGTGACTTAACTCTGAGGATAATACAAGTGGGTCCAGTTCAGACAATGAGGATGATTCACTCCAAGAGCAGAAACACTATGAAGTCCCGTGCTGGGACCACTCAGGTCATATTAAAATACGAGTTTGTCCATGTCAGCATCGCCCCTTTAAGTTGGCCTCCCACATCCCCTCTCTGGCCAGCGCACCACTGGGCTGTGAGCCCCACTGTGTCCATGGTGTCACTCAGAAGGGCCTTCCTGACTTGCTTCCCAAATCTTCTTGCTTCAGTTCAGGTCCTGCCCCATCACTGGTTCCTGGTTCCATCCCCTGTCCTGCACAGTTAAAAAAAAAAAAAAAAGTTTTTCCATCACTCCATAAAGTCTCAGCTGCTTGGTGAGTTCTTTGTCTTGGATCTTCTCTTCTAGTTCTGTCTGCACCGAGTGTTTCCTGAGTCGAATAGAGTCACAGACACAGGGGAATCAATGGGTCCAGCCATGCGGAGGGTTGGAAAGCAGAGGGTGGGGAGCAGGTAGC
>NW_007736188.1:37883-44585 GCF_000696425.1 Galeopterus variegatus | reverse complement strand
AAAAAAAAAAAAAAGTTTTTCCATCACTCCATAAAGTCTCAGCTGCTTGGTGAGTTCTTTGTCTTGGATCTTCTCTTCCAGTTCTGTCTGCACCGAGTGTTTCCTGAGTCGAATAGAGTCACAGACACGGGGGAATCAATGGGTCCAGCCATGCGGAGGGTTGGAAAGCAGAGGGTGGGGAGCAGGTAGCATCTGAAGAGTCTCTCCCACTGCCCAGCCATTCTCCTGGCTTAGGATTCCCAGACACAGTTGGGAAGAGGGAAATACTGCAGGGAAGCAAGGTTTCCCAAACTGTGATGGGCTAGAACTAGAATACTCTTCTGTGACTAGTTTTTCTTGATTATATGGGCTGCTCTACAAACGTATGTACAATTGAGCATAAAGGGCACTCAGGGAGTAAGTTCTGATATCAAGCCTCCAATTCTTCCTAAGCAAATGGTGGTAACTCTCAGGCAGTGTGGCTAAGGGAATAGTTTAGGTAGAATTATTTCACGTGTTCCCTGCTGCTTGGGTTCTACTTGGATATCTTTTCTTTTGCTTTGGGAGCTTTACTGATTAATTCTTCTCCACCCCACTTCTTTTCCTCTTCCTCCTGCTTCTTCTTCCTTCTGCACCTGCTCAAAAAGTTTAATAACTATTGACATTTTGCACATGCCCTCCCTGCTTCTTTATGCTTCCTCCTTTATCCACCTCGGCATGCTCCCAAGCAAACCAACCAATTGTTAAAAAAAAAAATCATAATAATCCTTTCTTATCTTTCTCCTTTTTTATATAATTATATGAAAACATAAAGTTTTCACCTTTTTTGTACAATATGGGGATTATTGTGTGGAGATTTCCACCTCTGCATCTTGCTTTTCCCATGTAATTGAATATGAGAGAAATGCTTCTAAGTCATTGCTATAGACCAGACTCAGTTGTTTTATGTGTGTGAAACAGTCCATGGTTAAAATGTGTCACAGCCCCCACTGCTATGCCTGGTGTTGGAGCACACACTTTATTTCCAGTGTCGGGCCACTGTGCAGGGATCGCAGACACCCTGCACACACCCCTCACCCACTAGTGCACTTCATTCTATGGGTTCTGTTCCTGGGAGTGGGACAGCTGTGTTTGTTCCTGGTTTTTGTTGATAGATACTGGCATTACTTCCCAAAATAGCTATAACAATTGTCAATGCCACTGGCAATATTTGAAAGAGTACCATTTTCCCAATAGTTTTGCAGGACTCAGGATGATGGGGCCTGATAAAAATGGATTACACCAAAATGGCTAGTTCATTAGGATTTCACAGAAAACCCTAAAGAGCACCCAGAGAGCTGTTTAAACCAACACAGAGCAAATTTGCCACGGGAATAAGGCAGTATTTACAAAAGCACATCCCTGACCTCTTATATTTGTAGGCAAGAAAATTATCTCTGTTCCATTCTCATAGGCAGCTGACTAAACTCATTATAGATTTAAAAATTTACTGTAAACAAAGCTCTAATGATCAACAGTTTAAAAAATTGTATCATGACTGTTCCTGTTTTGAAAGGGAACCCTCCTCTTCCATCATATTCTCTATTAAGAAATTTCCAATTAAACAAGGGAAGAAAAAAATCAAGTATCATAAAGCTAGCACTGTTGGTGTAATGATAATAATAATAGTCAATGTTGCAGAATTGTATTAAACTGTACAAATTGCCCTGGACAGGGTGGGGCTGGAAGTATCCCATTGACTGATGTATATACACATAACAAAGTTAAAATGGTATCTGAAACCCTTGTTAATATCTTGGTCAAAGCCAGCTAGGAACAGAGTAAGGTTTATAGGCTCATTGTGGCAAGGGAAATGGCATAATATGGGGAACATGACTGCCTGAGAAAGTGCTAGAAGAACTTACAGGATTTGGGCTTGTGTTAGGCAATTATGTGGGCCAGGGGTATGGGGGATCAACGGAGCAGGCGTTTGCTCTGGATTAGGTGTCAGGAAGCAGGTATAATTCTGTGAGAGGTCCTGCTTCATAAGAAGTCATTCCGTGAAGTCATTTATGTTCAAAAGGAGAACATCACAGCCCAGCTTTTAGTGCCAGGCCAACTCCTGGCTGTCAAAGCTGCTTTTCTCTTTCTTCTGCCAAAGAAATTAAATTCACAGGGGATGGGTTATTTGACCAGCAGACCTGCATTCCACTCAACAGCTGGTAGCTTCCATCAGGTGTCCTGACCTGTCAGGCCCTCATTCACCTACCTCAAGTGGTTGGTGTGGGGGAAACAACTGGCATTTAGAAATCAGTCCCTAGAGGTGAGGGAAATGTGGTAAAACTGAACAGTAATTTGGGATGTTTTAGTTTGCTAGGATCATCATAGCAACGTACCCAAGACTGGGTGGCTTATACAACAGAAATTTCTTTTCTCATAGCTCTGGAGGCTGGAAGTCCAAGGTCAAGGTGTCAGCAGGGTTGGTTCCTTCTGCAGGCTGTGAAGGAAGGGTCTGTCAGGGCCTCTCTCCTTGGCTGACACATGGCTGGCTGCCTTCTCCCTGTCTTTCACATTGTCTTCCCTCTTACATGTCTGTGTCCAAATCTCCTCTTCTTATAAGACACTAGTCATATTGAACTAGGGCCCACCCTAATCAACTAATTTTATCTTAATTACCTCTTTAAATACCCCATCTCCAAATAAAGTCACATTTTGAAGTACTGTGGGTTAGAATTTTAATATATAAATTTGAGGAGAGACACAATTCAGCCTATCAGAGGGTGTTTCTCTTTTTTGAAGAGGGAGGTTTCCTTCTCACCAAACACAACTACAGGAAAAGCCAATACGAGTAGAACGGGCCACTTTGCTTTTTAAAACTAGTTTTTTTCTTTTGTGTGTGTGTGGTTTCCAAATGCCATGAAAGCACAATGACCACGTGAGAGACTGGTGATAGCCATGACTGGTATATCTTACAGCCATTCCAACCTTTTTCTGTTGGACTTATAGGCAGGTCTGTTCTTTTCAGCATTCTTCACTGAAAGAGTCACAAGGAGATCGTCTTCAGAAAAAACCTAAAGAGGAATCACCAGTTAGAGACTAAAGCAGCCCTGGGTCAGTACTTTGCTGTCAGCTAGAGGGGCTCATTCATTCTAATGGTTTTTAAATTTCCTTTTCAAAGTGAGAAATGGGAGAGATCCAATCAAGATGACGAAAAAGACAGTCTGCAGCGTCACTCTCTCTGCAGGTAAAAATATAAAGGGACATATCTTGGTTTGATAAAACAACTGTATAATAGAGTCATTCAGAGATAGAATCATCTGCCTTAAGAGGAAGTGGATGAATTAATGTTGGGAGAGGCTGACATTTAATTTTTATAATTTTTTTAGAAAGAGTTCCAAGGTAGGGGCTTCCAGTCAAGATGGTGGAATAAACAGTCCCCAGCGTCACTCTCTCCCACAAATTAACCAATTTACAACTATAAAAAAAGCAACACCAGCAAAGTTGGGGCTGCTGGAGCTCAGGGGAAGAGGAGGAGAGACCTATGGAGTTCATGAAGGCGGGAGAAACTATGATAAGAGAAAGAAAAAGCTGCTCTGAGCGTTTCGGGCTGTGGCTGCTTTAAGCCTTGAGCTGTTGAGCGCATGGAGCAGGAGCCGGCAGAAGCCACAGCTGTGCCCTTCAGATGGAGTTGCTTGGAGGTGGCAGTGCGGAAGAGGGCCTTGGTGGCCCCCAGAACAGCAAGACCACTAATAGGATTCCCATGGACCCACACAGGAGTGAGGAGCCAGAACAACTGAAAAAAAGGAGCCATTCAGAGGCTGGTGAGTCATTGCAAGGGACCAGCGCAGGGCCCGTCCCATGGGAAGTGTTTGGAGCAGGGCAGTGGGGGAGATGGGCTCACCAGGAGAACACTGGGGCACAGCAAGGACAGCTGATCTGCCCCCAGTCAGCACAGGACCACTCAGAGGAGACTGGTTGGGAATGCAGAATTGCATGGGGTGTAATTTGATGAAAAAACTCAGGCCCAGATCAGAGATTCTACAGAACACAGATCCACTGGGTCTCTGGAGAGCCAGAGTACCTATAAGATCAGCCATTAAACCCTGAGCTGCACAAAAAGCCTTCCGTAGGGAAACAGCAGCAAAGCAGCAATTTAAACAACCGCAGGCTCAAGTACTGGTTCCCACAGTAAGTTCCCCTGTGTTAGAAACAAAGGACAAAAAATTAGTTCCGGGCCAGGCATACCACCAGCACCTTGAGGCCTGCCTGGGAACCGGAGGCTTGGAGCCAGGGACTGGGCCCCACTCGCACTTCCAGGCAAACTGCACCAGTGCCTCGGGGTCAGCCTGGGGAACTGAAGCATGGAGAAGGGGACTGGGCCCCCCTCCTCCCACAACCGGGCACACCACGCCAGCACCTTGGGGCTCACCCAAGGACCCTGGGTATGGAGCTGGGGACCAGACCACCCTCCCACAAACAGGCACAACATGCCAGCACCTCGGAGCCCACCCAGGGACCTGAGGCAGGGAGAAGAGGACCGGACCTCTCTCCCACAACCAGGCACACTGTGCCAGTGCTTCAGGGCCCTCCTGGGGACCCGAGACATGGAGAAGGGGACTGGATCCCCCTCCCACAACCAGGCACACCATGCCAGCACCTTGGGGCCTGCCCAGGGGTGCGAGGCATGGAGAAGGGGAATGGACCTCTCTCCCACAACCAGGCACACTGAGCCAGCGCTTCAGGGCCTGCCTGGGGAACCGAGGCCTGGAGAAGGGGACTGGACCTCTCTCCCACAACCAGGCACACCATGCCAGCACCTCAGAGCCTACTCAGGGACCCAGGGTATGGAGCCAGGAACCAGACCCTCTTCCCACAACAAAGCACAGCACGCCAGTACCTCAGTGCCCACCCAGGGACCCCAGGCAAGGAGGAGGGGGCTGGACCTCTATCCCACAACCAGGTACACCAAGCCAGTGCTTCAGGTCCTGCCCAGTGAACTGAGGTATGAAGCCAGGGACTGGACCCTCCTCCCACACCAGGCACAAAACAGTAGCACCTTGGGGCCCACCTGAGTACCTGAGGCATGGAGAAGGGGACTGGACCCTCTTCCCACAACCAGGCACATGGCGCCAGCGCCTTGGTGCCCACCAGAGACCCGGGACCTGGAGAAGGGGACTAGACCCCCCCCACAACTAGGCACATGGTGCCAGCGCCTTTGGGCCTGCCCAGGGACCAGAGGCATGGAGAAGGGGACCAAACACACCCCACAATCAGGCATACCGCTGGTGCCAAGGAGCATACCAAAAACAGCACCTCCTTGTGGGTGGCCCACCACACCCACCACAATAACCATGGCTGCTGTAAAAGCGACTAGATGCCACAACCACCACACGGATGGTCCGCCAACCACTGGAGTACATTGACACAAGGAGAGTCACCAGCAGAGACAAAGAAAAGAAGAGGATGTCTCTTTCCACAAAGCCCATTTCAGTGACAGAAGCAGCATCTGATCTATGATAATATTGGGGGACCTAATCACATTTCTCAGCATTGGACAGATCATCTAGGCAACAGATTAACAGAGTAACCAGTATTCTTTCAGGAGAGAAGAAATCTAGGGCAATTAGATGGGGGAGGAGGAGGGAATGGGGGAAGGTAAGAGGTTGAACAAGGGGCATAAAGAATAATTACGATTTGGGGCCGACCCCGTGGCTCACTCGGGAGAGTGCAGTGCTGGGAGCGCCGAGGCGGGTTCAGATCCTATGTAGGGATGGCTGGTGCGCTCACTGGCTGAGCGTGGTGAGGGCAACACCACGCCAAGGGTTACGCTCCCCTTACCGGTCACACACACACAAAGAATAATTACGATTTGTAACAATACATATGCTAGTAATATTTATTTAATCAACATATCTCAATGTTCAACCCCCAAAATATGTATAATCAATTTTGTTGTTTTTGTTTGTTTGTTTGTTTTGAGACCGGCCACACTGCGCTCAGCCAGTGAGCGCACCGGCCAGCCCTATGTAGGATCCGAACCCGCGGCGGGAGCGCTACTGCGCTCCCAGCACCGCACTCTCCCGAGTGCGCCACAGGCTCGGCCCTGTATAATCAATTTTGATTCAATAAATAAAATTAAATTAAATTAAAAAGTGACAGAGAACTGAATTGCTAGGAACTTGTGTGTGGACACCTGCTGGTTGCCTCCCCAGCACAGGCTCCCTATTTCACTTGCCAAAGCCTCTGGTTTCCTTAGGGCATGTGTCCATGTGATTCTGAGGAGGCTTTAGGGGGAGGCAAGTACCCTAACCAGCTCAGAGTGACACAGAAAGTATTAGGGAGTGTGGAGTAAGCTGATGAGACTAAGAACTGCTGCAACAGTTCTGCTACCATGAAGAAAGTTTGAGAGCAAAGTCAACAAAAGAGAGGTAGCAGAGCTGAGAGAACTGCAGAGAACGAGAGGTAGAGTCTTGATCACACTCTACCTGAAGCCATTTCCTGTGGCTGCTGTGTGTTGGAGTCTGGCGTGATGAAGGTCTCTGTGCTCTTAGGTGGGTCCTTCCTCCTTTCTTTGTTGTTTTGGACTTCTTCTGGACTTGAACCAGCAGTGACTTCAATGTGTTCTGATGACTGGCTGGTAGCCAGAATTTTAAAAAGGCAAGAACTTAGAATTGGTGACCTGTAGGGCCGGCCCGGTGGTGCACTGGATAGTGCGCCGCTTGGGAAGCATGGCGGCGCTCCCGC
>NW_007736188.1:23522-37089 GCF_000696425.1 Galeopterus variegatus | reverse complement strand
GCTGAGGGTTGCGATCCGTTGCCGGACACGGAAAAAGACAAAAAAAAAAAAAAAAAGAATTGGTGACCTGTGGATGGGACATAATTGTCCCATAACAAAGATGCTGTCATTTAACTATGAGTTTTCTTGTCCTGTCATCTATTGTGGGATCAATAAAATTGTGTCCCAAGAGAAAAATGTTGTCATATTATCTCAGATCAATTATAGACCAACATTGGATATCACCTATGAATTTCAGGTGGTTTGCTTTGTAAAGAGGCTTAGATTTCCATCTGTGGTGCCTTTTGGAATGAATGGGTATGACGTCAATTCCTTCAGTGACAGCTCCTGAAGAACAAAAGAAGGGCAATGGTCATCAGCTCCCACACAAAGTAAAATGTGTAAACCTAATTTTAGCAGTGCTACTAAGGAACATCTATCCATGAGTCACTGCATCAATAATGCCTGCATTGTGACTTCTCTTCCCTAAAACACAGGAGCAAGTGGCACATACATGTCTGGGAGCCAGTTTCAATAATGCCATTATTCTGTCTGTCCAAAGATGGGTAGCAATATCTATTACCTGTTTAAATACCTCTGGGAATTCTGAATAGTGTATATCTATAAAGTGATGTTTAAACTTTTTAATGAGTTAATTTTAAGTGAAATTGCCATTCTAACCTTGTGAAGTCACATTCATAATAAAGCTGATATTGTATGAAAAAACAAACGAAAACTGTACCTGAAGCCCACTCACCTCTAGACTTTTCAGTTAAATGCACCAATATATTCACTTTATTGTTTAAGTTAGCTTAAATTGTTCTTTTTGTTGCTGCTGTTGTTGTTCATTACAACTCAAAATATCTGGATAGATTTATCAGTCTCTCTGAAATATCACTGGTGTTCTTCCAACTGTGTACCAATTACTATTACTGTGACATATTAACTAATGCCCAGGATGAGGAATTCTGACGAAGATGCACCTTGGACTTCAGAAAAATGAAATAAGCTATCAAGTGGGAATAAAGGAAGAAAAATATATTTCTGTGGTGTCTGAACTGATGTCAAATTTCCAATGTCATCAAAACCCTTGCCCAGCCAACTGGATCTAAGCAGGAGTATGTATAGCATATATTCAGTGATGTGGAAGCAGCTGAAAAATGGGAAAATACTGAAAATAGTAGGAACAGTTAGAATGCAAGTCTGGCATGCAGATTTTAAGTGGCTACATATTTAATGTGAATATAGGAAATGATTGTAAAGGGGTTCACTGTTTCTTGGAGAGTTGATCTTCCTACCTCTTATTTCTTTTGGCCCCCAAGTATGTGAACCAAACAAAAATCACTCCCAGAATGCTGGGTGCATAGCCCAGATGGACACAGGTCCAAAGGTCAGAGGTGATCAAGAAGACGGATTGATCAAGTGAAGTTAATGGTTCAAGCCAATTATCCATTAAGAAATCAAAATGGGGAATAGTTTCTAAAAACAGTCAAGTCATCATCTGGGGGTTCCCTTAGAAAACCAGAAGCCCCAATACCTATCCAAAAGAGAAGCAGAAACAGGAAAGCATTGCCTAGAGATCCAAATATCCCAGAGAAACAGCACTGTGTGGACTAATGCAGCACAGAAAAAAGAGCAACAAATGCAAAGACAAGTCAGTTTTACTAGCTAAATGAAAGGAAGTATTTCATATTCAAAAGTGTAATGTCATGGATTAATATACAAAAGCAAGGAGACTGCAAAGACAAAAAGATACAAGATGAAAATATAAGAGAAATAGCAAGGCAGAAAGTCTTATGTAATAGAAATACAACTTAGATAAATGCTGACAGACTGAGCAGTCATTTTAAATTAATGTGTGTCTACTAACTTTACTTCCAGATAAGACAACTTTCTGGCAGGGAAACCATGGACAGAAAGATACAAAAGACTAGGACCAAGATGAACCAAGGCTATCACAACTTTGCCTCTAGTTACCTGTGGCTAGAAGTTTTTATCTTTCCCTGGGGAAGAAAAACCAGCAGTTACAAAGGGAGCATGCCTGTGCAATATGTATCACAATTAACCATATGCATGCCCAAACTAAGTACCTGGTAAACTGGTCTAAGGGTAACATAGTTTCATTTCAGTTTTCCTTGAATCACTCTTTTATTTCCAAACAGACAAGCTAAAGGACCTTATCCAGACTTTGATATACAGACAGGAATTATATTAGTGCCCAGCTGTATAAACATCTGCTGGGATTATCCATAAAATTGAATGTTTTTAAATAACCAAGTCTATTCTTTTTTTTTTTAAAGATGACCGGTAAGGGGATCTTAACCCTTGACTTGGTGTTGTTCAATGTTTTTAAATAACCAAGTCTAGTCTTTTTTTTTTAAAAGATGACCGGTAAGGGGATCTTAACCCTTGACTTGGTGTTGTCAGCACCAGGCTCAGCCAGTGAGCCAACCGGCCATCCCTATATGGGATCCGAACCCGCGGCCTTGGTGTTATCAGCACCACACTCTCCCGAGTGAGCCACGGGCCGGCCCCTAACCAAGTCTAGTCTTGATTTTAGCTCTTTTCTCTAGACTGAGAAGTGCCCAGTTCTTTGAAGGACTAGAAGCAAAGCCAAGCTGACCAAGTCTAGTCTTGATTTTAACTCTTTTCTCTAGACTGAGAAGTGCCCAGTTCTTTGAAGGACTAGAAGCAAAGCCAAGCTGAGCAAGAATACCTGATTACTTACCAATTAGTAAGAAGATAGGATTACCGTCTTTAGACTATAATTTTATAAAGTAAAAGGTGCTGTTTATGATAATGAATTTTGAGCTTATGCTCAAAGATGCAGATCACCTCCATGGTATAATAAAAAATCTATCTGGTCATTTTCCCAGGTTCCTGGTGCAGAGCTTCAAAAACCTTAGAAATTTCCAAAGTGATAGAAGTCTCTTTGTTATACAAGGTGACTTATGGTGGGCCACTAGACAGCTGCAGGATGGGGGCTGAACACTAGAAAGACCAAGCATGTGATAAGAGGGTTGGGTCTTTAAGCCACATGATATCAGCCAGTCCTCCAAACCTCTAGGGCATTGGAGATTGAGTTCAATTGTGTACCCAATGATTCAGTCTATCACGATTATATAGCAAAATCCCAATTAAAAACTCTGGACACTGAAGCTCAGTGGATGTTCATGGTTGGGGAACACATTGATGTGCCAGGAGAATGGTGCACCCTGATCCCATGGGGAGAGGGCATGGAAATTCCATGTCCAGGACCCTCCCAAACATCATCCTATGTGTATTCTTTATAATAAAACTATATTAATACACACAGAGCTTTCCTGAGTTCTGAGAGCCATTCCACTGAATTATTGAACATAAGGGAGGCAATGATAACTCCCAAATTGGTAGCCAGTTGGTCAGAAGTGCAGGTAGCCTGAGAACCTCTGAACTTTTGGCTGGCATCTGAAATAAGGGTAGTCTTGTTGGGGACTGTGCCCTTAAATCTGTGGAGTCTGATGCTAACTATGGGCAGTTAGTGTCAGAATTGAATTGCAGTACACTCAGGTGGGGTGGAAATAGAACACCTATCAGAATCAAGAAAAGGATTGGTTGATCATTACTCGAGAGAGGCATGGTCGCTGTTGCTGACTGCTACAAACCACTACCTTTAAGATAAGGCTGGACAGGGCTTGGTGGCAGATGGCTGTGTTTCCTAAGAGCCTGACACTTCCCTGACATGTGATTTAAGTGGTGGTTTTTTTTGCAGAAAAGCCAGAATTCCTCCCTTCTTTCCTAATCTTCTAATAAATCCCGGGGTGGTATTTTGGCAACAAAACTTTTCTGTAAGAAATACCCTCTCTATTCATATCTCCAATTACTACCAGGCAATTCAAGGGCAAAAGTTCTCCCCACAGATCCCAAAGTGGATGCACCTTTTCAAATTCCTGGCATTTTTGCTCAGTTTTCTATTTTCTAATATAAAATTTTCCAATTATTTATTTTTTCCAGTAACGGTGATTTATTATAATTAGAACAAATTGTGATTTAACTATTGTAAACATTTGTAAAATAAATTCCCAAATACAAAAAAAATATATTTCTGGTCTAAAGAGTCTTTTGGTTCTGGGGCCACTTACACAATCTAATAGTTGTCCATCCTAACAGACCATCTCTTTCCTGAAAGTGAGCATGAAACAATTCTTTTATGGAGGAGACAAATGATGACATGAGGCTCACCATCAGTCAGCAAAGAAAAGGAAAAGGTTTATGAAAACATGAAAAAAAAATCAGAAAATACAGATTAGGCAACATCCCCAGAACTCTACTAAATGTGTTTAATATATTCATTTTGGCAAACTTTCAAATAAACAAAAGCATCTGTTTGTTCAGGAAACCAAAGGAAAAGTGGTGGGATCTGAAGAGACTGTCCTCATCCATCCTACTTGTGAGTAAGACATGAGAGATGACAAGATATGGAATAGGTGACAACAGCTGTGAAGAAGAAAGGAAAACAAGCTCCACCCTAGATGCCTCGGGGACAGAGGAAGGCTGGAGAACAGCTGTCAGTCTCTGGCATTGATCGTAGAGTCATCCCACTCAACTAGAATTTGAGAAGCCTAATTGGAATGAACTGAATGCTATAAATTTAGGAAAATGCCCTTAAAGAGGGGAAGTGACATGTTCCATGTATGCTTTTAGTTCAAGAGTAAAGTTTGCAGCATATGGTTTCCCAAGTGTTAGAGGGACAGTTTGCCCCAGAATCCAAGTCAACATAACTTATACAGCAATGGAAGGATCCAACCAATGTTCAAGTACAAGCTAAAGAAAGAATTCTGTAGCTGACAAGAAGGAGGAAGTCTGAAGAGGTGCACAGAGTTGAGGTAGGCCAGTTTGGAAGAGATACAAGCAGCCATATATCTGTGTTCAGGATGCAAGACTAAGCTTATGAAGAATCAAGCTGGCTCCAATAGGAAAGAATAAGAAAGAGAAAGGAATAAGGCCTTTGGTCTCTATTATCATGCCCAAAATGGAAATAATAATTTAGGTATCATTGCGGTCCTTTGTACAAACACCAGGATGGTATGCTGGACTGCAAATTCTATCAACGATTACTGGGAAGGTTGCTGAGGGACACATACACCTCTGTCCTTCCTTGCAGACTATGGTGATACAGGGTAGACTCTGGACTTCGTTCTCATAGGTATCTTCCAAAGTCACAACACACTCTCAGATGAAAAAAAATTTTAAGATAGGGCTATAAGTTGGGGGGAGATGGCTGACTAGAGGTGTCTGGCACTCATTCCCCACTCTCTCCCACAGTAAGAGACCAAAACCACCACCAAACAGACACATTTTGACCAGAAAGACTGAAGAAATATGTTGCAGAGCACTAGGGGAGAGATGAAACCCTTGTGAAGCTCAGAAGATGAGAAAAGTACCATAGAGAGCAGAGCAAGGCATCCAGTCTCTGCCCTGCTGCAGGACTGGCTCCAAGTCAGGTAGAGAGAAGGTAAGCTGGAAAAACCCCAGCTGTTTCTACCTCCACCACAAATGCCAACAAATCCTGCCACAAGAGAGTCCCCTAGTCCATTTGGATCCCAAACCCAGGTGGAGAGTAGCTGGAAGCTTGTGCAGCCGCACAGCCTCACAGAAGTAAGAAGTCCTGGGAGAAGAACCCCCCTTCCCACCCCAAGCGGCTGTGGCACAGTGATATCTTGAAACCAAACCTGCAGTTAGAACTAGAGTACGCCTTGCCCCAGACCCAGCAAAACTGACTTTCTCTAGCCCAAGATCCCACCTACATTCAGCCACATATACACAGGTAACAGCAGGACCAACACCCCAGCTGCCCAGAGCCTAGGTCAGACAGAAAGACCAAGACCCCAGCATCTGAACCCACATGGCAGGTGACCAGGCAAACCTGCTGAATCAGGAAGTCACCAATAGGGGGCGGCCCTGCACATTCATATGCACCACCCAATACTACCCATGTACGCACTGAGTTCATAGATACCTGTCCCAGCAGTCAGCCAGCTAGCCCAGTAGTAGGTCCTCCCCTTCTCTGCAGCCCTCCACAGAGCCATCAGGACTAGCTGCATCCACACAGGCCTAGCAGCAGAATCAGCCACCCTCTACAGAGCTGCTAGGATCTTTGGCACAAGTGAACACCTGCTCCCTGACCAACTACAGAAAAGGTAGGGGCTGTGACCCCCCAAGTCAGGCCTCTACAGGACTGCTGGGCGTGGCTGCACCCTTGCGGGCTTGCTATAGGTGCAGCAGTTAAACCAGTAGCCCTCTACAGAGTTGCCAGGACCTTTGGCAGCAGTGTACACCTCCTCTGTGACCAACTTTGGATTCAGTAGCAGCTTTTTCCACTCACAACAAGACTCTACATAGTCACTGGGTCCTGGGATATCCTTGCAGGCTTGCTCTAGGATCAACGGCTGACCTGGCAGCCCTCTACAGAGCTGCCAGATCTGCTGCACCAGTGTACACCTGAGTAGCAGCTTTTTCCACTCACAACAAGACTCTACATAGTCACTGGGTCCTGGGATATCCTTGCAGGCTTGCTCTAGGCTCAACGGCTGACCTGGCAGCCCTCTACAGAGCTGCCAGATCTGCTGCACCAGTGTACACCTGCTCCCTCAGCTGCCAGGCCCACAGCCAGAACAACCCTACTCAATGTTACCCACCCCAGCTAAAACTACCAATGGCCCCACTACATAGACCACAAAGACACCCACGAACAACTCCATGATTGAATGTAGTAGAAGAAGTCACACAAAGACTACACTACTGCACTCACCAAGAATCAAACCTAAAATGCTCAACCCGACTGTAAATTCAGAGCACTTCTACAGGAAGGAGTTTCTCCCTTCAAAAACTACTCCAAAAATTGTAAAAAGTGACGTCCCCATCAGATGCCCCAGACATCAACACAGAAATATGAGAAGCATGAACAAACAAGAAAACATGACACCCTCAAAGGAAGACAATATATCTCCAGTACCAGGCCCCAAACAACAGGAAATCAAGGAAATGCCTGAAAAGGAATTCTGAACAACAATCTTAAGGGAACTCAACCAATGGAAATCACAATGAACTCAGAAAAACATACCAGGAAATGAAGGAGCAATTCAACAAAGAGATAGATATCATTTTAAAAAGGGGTGTGTGGGGTGGGGCAGGGACAGAAATTGTGGAACTGAAGAATTTGTTTAGCAAAGTAAAAATCAAGAGCTTAAGCAACAGGCTAGAAAAAGTGGAAGAAAGAATTTCTGGACTTGAAGACAGCCTTTTTGAATTAACCCACTAGGACCAAAAAAAGAAAAATGAATTTTAAAACTGAAGAAAGCCTATGAGATTTATCAGACAAACAAGTATATAAACATCTGTTTCATGGGTGCTTGGAAAGGGGAAGAGAAAGAAAAAGGCATAGAAAACTTATTCAGTGAATAATAATAACTACATCAAAAAAGTTGAAAGATCTCAAACAACCTAACATTACATCTCAAGGAACTAGAAAGACAAGAAAAATCAAACCCCAAGTGTTGGGAAAGATATGATCTTCAAGATCCAGGAGGCTCAAAGAATCCTAAACAGGTTCAAACCCAAAAAATTCCTCCCCACAACACATTGTAGTTAAACTGTCAAAGATCAAAGACAAAGAGAAAATTCTAAAAACCACAAGCACTAAGTCACCTATAAGGGAATCCGCATCAGACTAACAGCAGCCTCCTCAACAGAAACCACACAGGTCAGGAGAGAATGAGATGATATATTCAAATGGTAAAAGAAAAAACTGCCAGCTGAAAAGACTTTATCCACCAAAGCTATCCTTCAGAAATGAAGAAGTAGTGTCCCAGACAAACAAAAAGTGTGGAAATTCACCACCACAAGACTAGCCCTACAAAAAATCTTCAAAGGAGTCCTAAACTGGAATCAAACGAGCAATAACTCCCATCATGAATACATGAGAAAGAATAAAACCCACTAATAGTGCAGATACACAAATAAGAAAGAGAAAGAAACTATCTTATCACTACAGAAAAACACCAAATACCAATGACAAACAATAAAAGGGAAAGAAAGGAATAAAAGAAATATAAAACAACCATAAGAAAATAGCAGGAGTTAGGCAATACCTTTCAATAATAACCCTGAACACAAATGAATTAAATTCCCTACTTAAAAAGATATAGGTTGACTGAATGGATTAAAAAACTAGACCCAACTATATGCTGCCTGCAAGAAACTCTCTTCACCAGTAAAGACACACACAAGCTCATAGTGAAGGGATGGAAAAAGATAAACCATGCAAACGGAATCCAAAAACAATCAGGAGTAGCTATTGTTATATCATATAAAATAGCTTTAAACTAAAAACTATAAAAAGAGACAGAAGAACATTTTATATTGATAAAGGGATCAATTTGGCAAGAGGATATAACAATCATATATATGTACCCAACATTGGAGCACTCAGATATATAAAGCAATTATTACTAGACTGAAAGGGAGAGATAGATCTCATTACAATAACAGTTTGAGACTTCAACACCTCTGTATTAGTCCATTTTGTGTTGCTATAACAGAATACCTGAGACTGGGTAAAATATAAAGAACAGAGGTTTATTTATCTTATGATTCTGGAACAGCTGCATCTGGCACGGGTCTCAGGCTGCTTCTCCTTATGGCGGAAAGCGGCAGGCAGCTGGTGGGTACAAGCAGATCACATGGTGAGAAGAAGCAAGTGAGAGAGAGGGGAGGTGTCAGGCTCTTTTAAACAACCAGCTCTTGTGGGAACTAACAGAGTGAGATCTCACTCAGGCCGCTTTCCCCCAGGGAGAGCATTAATCCATTCATGAGGGATCTTCCCCCATGACTCAAACAGCTCCCAACACTGCCACATTGGGGATCAAATCTCCACATGAGTTTTGAAGGGGACAACACATTCAAACTCCATCACAGCCCTTTGGCATTTTCTGCTTATACTTAATTATGTAAACTGCCAGTACTTCAGTGTTTATGGATTTTCTTCATCAAACTACTCTGAGGTTCATTTATTCCTGGTATGTATGGATAATGTGAAGCTCTTAGAAGAAAAGAATCATTCTAGGCTTAGAAAACAGCACGAGATTTCTTTCAATAAACTCCTTAAGCCTATGAACAATATCTGTCTCTGTCTTCCTCCTACTGTGCCTAGTCTTGTTGTGTAGAAGGACAAAATTCTGGTAACCCCTTCAACTCATCTAAAAACAGAGTAGCAGCCTTCCCCAGTTCCAATGGCCTGCTTTGTCAATTTCCCTAGGTCCCCAATTATCTTTGATTCTTTTCATTTTCTTACATATTGAAGACATAATGGTGTTCCGAACTCTCCTTCCATGAGATCTGATTCCCTTCTTTACCTCCCATTCCCTCTGTCTCCAATGCCAGTTTAAAGTCTGCCAATTACTGTTCTCTGCCTATACTGCCCATCCTTCTCCCTGTCCCCAATTAATCCTGAACACCAACAGGTTAATTAACCTAATAGGGATATTAAGATGAATACATCATGTGGGAGGATCAGTACAAGAATAATGACAGAGGAGGACTTCCATTAAGTCATTGAGTAAACTAAGGAATTATTCCTAGAAAAATGTCAGTTTATAATCACTACTGAAAATCCTAGTATTTTATTTCTATTACTCCTGGATACACACCGTAATTGGCATCAGGGCTTCACAAGGGGTCAATATGCCTTTTTTAGGGGCAGTGTGGAAGAACATCCAAAATCCCTTAACCATAAATAAGCCTGGTGGGAGATGAACCCCTACTAGCAAAGGTGAAGGAGGATAGACAATCTCTGTGGCTTTCAGAAAAAGGGTAGAGCTAAGTGTAACTATCATGAGGTCCTTAGGATCACAACGCTTATTTGCTCCTAAAAGACCCAGTTACTAACCTGAGCATGTACAAATTCATTTATCTAGCATTTCAAGATTTGACATAAAAATATCAAACCAGTCTTTTAAAAAAGAATTTCTACTACTCATTAACGTGTGTCATCATGGGTGCTCTCCTTCTATAATGCTGATTTACACCTGGAATGACCTCCTGTGAACTCTCCACCACCACCCTCTTCAAGGCCCAATTCACACCCAACCATAGTCTGGACTCTCATTTGTCTTTTAATACACATATATACTATCTGTAAACAATTTTCTATGTCTGTATATTCATGTCCCAGACAAAACCAGTAGTTTCTTAAGGACAGGTTCTGTTTGAGTTGAACAAAGTATAAGTTCAACAGCACCTAGTTTGTGATGGATACTCAAACATTTCCTAATTGATTATTGATTGAGCCACTATCACACACATCCAGTGTGCCACCGGGCCGGCCCTCAAACCAGTCTTTTAAAAAAGAATTTCTACTACTCATTAACGTGTGTCATCATGGGTGCTCTCCTTCTATAATGCTGATTTACACCTGGAATGACCTCCTGTGAACTCTCCACCACCACCCTCTTCAAGGCCCAATTCACACCCAACCATAGTCTGGACTCTCATTTGTCTTTTAATACACATATATACTATCTGTAAACAATTTTCTATGTCTGTATATTCATGTCCCAGACAAAACCAGTAGTTTCTTAAGGACAGGTTCTGTTTGAGTTGAACAAAGTATAAGTTCAACAGCACCTAGTTTGTGATGGATACTCAAACATTTCCTAATTGATTATTGATTGAGCCACTATCACACACAGCTGAAAACTTGAGTTGTTGGGACCAAAAATGTCTTAGTTCCTCTGATGGTTGGTAGAACCTAGCTCTTGTCACAGGACCCCAGAGCGAGCACCCTCTGAGTAATAAATCCCACAAATCAGATACTCGTGTAGATCTAAATCAACCAACATGCTAGAAGAATTCTGGACTCTGAGTGTTGAGATTTCCAAAAGCTGTTAAATAGTTTTTTTAGGTATTTAAGAGGCCTAAGGGAGCTGAAACATCCACACAACTTCTTTCTAAAGGGAAAGTAATCACATGAACAGCTCTTTATTGTCAATTAGCCCCTGAAACAACCTTGAGAGGTAGAGTGGGACGTTATTAAAGACCAAGGAGCAGAGAAGGCTAAGCTCTTTTGCAATTCACTCTCAGGAAGCATCGGCATATTATGTATTTCTTGTTAGAATCTGGACTTCTCTACAAAGAGGTCTCTTATTTTTGATTTCATGATTCCTAAGAACTTGGTCTACAGAATGCCCAGTCCCACAAAAGAGCTTTCTCACTGGCATTTTATAATCTACTCAAACTCTTCGGTACTTTTTTTTTTCCTTTTTGTCTTTTTTACTGACCGGCAACGGGATCGCAACCCNCTAACCTGAGCATGTACAAATTCATTTATCTAGCATTTCAAGATTTGACATAAAAATATCAAACCAGTCTTTTAAAAAAGAATTTCTACTACTCATTAACGTGTGTCATCATGGGTGCTCTCCTTCTATAATGCTGATTTACACCTGGAATGACCTCCTGTGAACTCTCCACCACCACCCTCTTCAAGGCCCAATTCACACCCAACCATAGTCTGGACTCTCATTTGTCTTTTAATACACATATATACTATCTGTAAACAATTTTCTATGTCTGTATATTCATGTCCCAGACAAAACCAGTAGTTTCTTAAGGACAGGTTCTGTTTGAGTTGAACAAAGTATAAGTTCAACAGCACCTAGTTTGTGATGGATACTCAAACATTTCCTAATTGATTATTGATTGAGCCACTATCACACACAGCTGAAAACTTGAGTTGTTGGGACCAAAAATGTCTTAGTTCCTCTGATGGTTGGTAGAACCTAGCTCTTGTCACAGGACCCCAGAGCGAGCACCCTCTGAGTAATAAATCCCACAAATCAGATACTCGTGTAGATCTAAATCAACCAACATGCTAGAAGAATTCTGGACTCTGAGTGTTGAGATTTCCAAAAGCTGTTAAATAGTTTTTTTAGGTATTTAAGAGGCCTAAGGGAGCTGAAACATCCACACAACTTCTTTCTAAAGGGAAAGTAATCACATGAACAGCTCTTTATTGTCAATTAGCCCCTGAAACAACCTTGAGAGGTAGAGTGGGACGTTATTAAAGACCAAGGAGCAGAGAAGGCTAAGCTCTTTTGCAATTCACTCTCAGGAAGCATCGGCATATTATGTATTTCTTGTTAGAATCTGGACTTCTCTACAAAGAGGTCTCTTATTTTTGATTTCATGATTCCTAAGAACTTGGTCTACAGAATGCCCAGTCCCACAAAAGAGCTTTCTCACTGGCATTTTATAATCTACTCAAACTCTTCGGTACTTTTTTTTTTCCTTTTTGTCTTTTTTACTGACCGGCAACGGGATCGCAACCCACACCACGCTCAGCCAGTGAGCGGGAACCGGTCTCCACATGGGATCCGAACCCTCCCTGGGAGCGCCGCCCCGCTCCCAAGCTGCGCACTCTCCAGTGCGCCACGGGCAGGCCCCTTCGGTACTTATTTTAATTACCAGCTGGATGTAGGAACAGCCCCAATCCTTTGAAGCCCTCATTCCCTCCAGGGAACCCGCACACAGCCTTTCAGATCAGTTAAATTAAGCCCAGAGGTCCACAAGGGTACCAACGCATCACCTGCATGTGCCATGTATAATTAATGCAACCAACCCTCGAGCGCCTCCCGAAATGCGCTCACACTGTAGTCCTACACCAAAACCTGCTTAGGTTTTTCGACGGGTCGTCGTCGATGAATCTCTCCCTAACTCTGTGCCATAGCACTTTAGTCTAGGACCAAGACTTCTTTGGCTGCAGCCTCTGGGTTCTTTCCTTACAGCCCCGGATGCTGAATACAAGACTGCCTGAAATGGGCGGTGTCCCCTCAGCTGGGTTCCGTTTTCTCTCCCTGCCTATTTCCTAAACCACAGGCCGAAGTTTCTCCGGGCTGTGCGGTCTTCCGCAACGACAGTCTCGACTCTATAACAGGATTTTTCTTCGTTCCGTGAACCAGAAGTTATGATTCCGGTTTATATATTTAAGCAAAGGATACGAAGAGGCGCGACTCTCAGGACGCAAGGGCTGAGGCACAGTATTTCTGTCTCAGGGACCTATTTTTCTCCTGTGATGCCTTCCCTGGGATGATGGCTTAACCGTGTAATTATGTAAACCAGTTACAATTTGGAGAGCTAAAAAAAGAAACAAACAAAAAAACCTCCCACCAATTCCCCACGCCGGAGCCAAGCCAGCTGCCCCTTGCCGAGCCACAGTCCCGAAACCAGGCCGCGCTCCGCCGGTCGCGACTTCCTGCTTCAACCCAAGCTACGGGAAGTGGGAAGAGCTACGGGCGCGCGACGGGGAGGCGGGACTTGGTCTCCCAGCAACGGCTCCGGTGATTAGCCAGTCCGTCTGCAGCCGAGGCCAATGGCCGGGCGCCTTGCAAACGCTCTGCGCGCCGTCTGCGGCTGCGCGGGAGATTCGAATTGGCGACGGCTCCCCGCTCGCGACGCAAGTTGGGGTGCTGCGGGCCCGCGTCCTCTCGCCATGGATAACGCGGAAAATGTCTTTCAGTAAGTGTCCGTCTGGTGGGGTGGGGGCGAGGCAGGG
>NW_007736188.1:18988-22187 GCF_000696425.1 Galeopterus variegatus | reverse complement strand
TTAAGGGGCGGGGGGGGGGGCGGAGAGCTTTGCGTATTGTTGAGTTTTTTGTTTTGTTGTAGAAGGTTTTTATTTATACATAATTGATTTAGCTTTTCTTTTGTGGCTTCTGGATTTTGAGTCATAAGCATTGATTTCATTTACTTACTGAAGTAATAGCTAGAAATTCTTTTTTACAAAAAAATCTTGTAATTTCTCACATAGAAAACCTAGAAGACTTCCCTGAACCTGACTCTCTCATACACCTTATGCGATCCCATCAGGAAATGCCATTGTCTTTTTCTCTAAAACATACCCCGAATCACATTCATGCACTTCCCACCCTGGTCCTACTCATTACCCTGTCACTGGGACTCTGCAATAACTTCCAAACTGATTTCCCACTTCTGTTCTCACCCCCACCCCCTTCTTTATATGGAGGAACAAAGTGGATATTTTAAAATGCAAATGAGATATTATCACACACACACACACACACCCCGCCCTGCTTATCACACTTAAGCCACACTGATTTTCTTTCTGTTCGTGGAAGGGTCCAGTTCTTGAAGTCCTTTCACCCTTGACCATTTCCCCTCAGATAGCTACATGCCTATCTAGCATTGATCACATGTCACTCCCTCAGAGACTCAGGTCTTCCTTGACCACCCTATCTAAAATAGTAACTCATCACATTCTTACCTCTTCTCCTGTTTTGTTTTTTCTTCTAAATATTTAGTGTAGCCTGACATTATTTTACATGTTTCTTTTTGTTTATTTGTTTGTTTACCTCACTAGCATCTAAGCTCCCATGGAGAATTTTGCTTTGCCTGCTTGATTTTTTTTTTTTTTTTTTTTTTAAGCTGTGGTTGGGTATTTGAAGTAGGCATAGTCCTCTGGGAGTTCTAACGCCTAGTTTATGGGCACTGCCATCATGTGTTCTTCCTCAAGGACATTGTGTAACATTGAGGCCCAGAAAGGAATCGCTATATCTGGTTCCCTGGACTATCTGGCACCCATTTCCGAGCCCTGTTTGAATCTTGTTCCAGCCATGTCTCAGCCATGTTCCTGGGAAGCCAGGGGAGGTATCTGAATCAGTGCCATGCCTGGATCCCACTGTTAGGAGGAGACGCAGAAACTTCTGGATGCTGCTCTTCATGGTGGTAGTAACATTGGGGACCAATGAGAGGACAAGGAGGTTCTTGGAGATAGAGCTGGGGACTTACTTTCTTCTGTAAAAACACTGCTTATGAGCTTTCTGACCACTTTTGAGTGAATGCTCTTTTAAATTTTATATAGCATTTGGATTGACGTTTAATATTTCAATTTGAAGGTATATAAATTATATATATATAATCATATATCTTTTGTTTTTAGGAATGATTCCTAATATTTCATGTGCATACTTTTTTCTGTTCTAGAATGTTTGAAGCCCACATGCGAAGCTACAGGGGTGATGACCCACTTGGTGAATGGGAAAGGTTAGCATTTGGTTTATTTTTTTTTCCCTTCAAACAAACTATATGCTGCCCTATGGAAAATTAACGTTATCTATATTTTTATAGCTACATGCAGTGGGTAGAAGAGAATTTTCCTGAGAATAAAGAATACTTGACAACTTTATTAGAACATTTAATGAAGGCATTTTTAAATGATAAGAGATACCACAATGACCCAAGATTCATCAATTATTGTTTAAAATTTGTAAGTATACTTTCAGATATATGATCAAATCCCTAATTGTGTTGTACTTTTGCTTTTTTCTCTAGACTTTAAGATCATTTTAGATGGTCTTTTAATTTCTTGTTTCCAGTCATAAATTTTTAAAAGTTATATGGCCACAGATATGTATTTTAGAACCTTTGGCTTCTGAATTGTGGATCAGTGATATAATTTTAAAACCATCCCCTATGTGTCAAGTCTATAAATGTTATAACATGAGATAGAGACCATGAAATTAAAAGGTTTATTGGGTGAGGATTGTGTTTGGTGGAGGGAGGATAAGCAGGCACTACCAGGTACTAAGAGGGTTCCTAGTAGTAAATTAAATTCATTGTAATTAAGAAAATTTTAACTCTCAGAAACTAATTTAGTATTAAAAGAAGGCTACTTAGGGTTAGGCTTTAAAAGGTTGTGACTCTTTAGTCTGGAAATAAAGGCTTGGGGACATGAACTATGGTAATAAAATCATGAATGGAGTGTTTGGGGTAAACTTGAATTTGTTGATTAAATTACAAACTACTACGATTAGAGGCACCATATGGAAATTGAACAAGCTTAGAATAATACAAATAAAAGTAATACTTTATGTAATGGGTCATTATAGACCCTGCTATCTTGGGAAATAGTGTGGGTAACAGTGGGGAAATTGAATGTCAAGGAAAAGAATGAGCCTAACTTTTAGGTCTGCCATCAAAGGACCACACCTGCCTTCCCCCCCTACACTGTACATCCTGAGGCTGCCACAAAGACTGAATGTTGAGGCTTCACTAGACTCTAAGCCAGACCTAAACTAGCAATTCCATTATTTTTATGTCTTTTTGCTTTGGGTTCCTGTAGGCTGAGTACAACAGTGATCTTCATCAGTTTTTTGAGTTTCTGTACAACCATGGAATTGGAACACTGTCATCTCTTCTGTATGTATCCTGGGCGAGTCATCTGGAAGGTCAGGGAGAGCTGCAGCATGCCAGTGCAGTTTTTCGCAGAGGAATTCAAAACCAAGCTGAACCTAAAGATCTACTGCAACAACAATACAGGTAATTTCAAAATAAAACTGCATGTGGAATGTCCTACTTTGAAATGTAATGTTTGCTCTTAAAAATATGGTCATCTATTTGTATCTATTTCCTTCTCATTGTGGAAAATGTGGATATAGAATAGTGTAAAGAAAAATAAACTGCCCAAGAATATTACTATGAACATTTAGCAGCATTTCCTTTCAGTATCATTTCCTACGCCTGTGTATTTTTATGTCTAAACTACTTTTAAAGTGGTTATGAAATCTGTTGCAGAGTTGTGTCATAATTTAACCACTCTCCAATTGGACATTTAAGTTGTTTACCACATTTTGATTTTTATGAAGAACAGTATGACAAATAAGTTAATGAATAGTCTTGTTTTTCACAATTTTTAAACTTTTTTTCTGTTATTAAATACACCTCATTTAGGGAATTTTGAAAATTCAAAAAAAAATAAAGAAGCAAAAGAAACCTTTTGGCACTTT
>NW_007736188.1:16746-17625 GCF_000696425.1 Galeopterus variegatus | reverse complement strand
TTTCAGTTTTTCTCCACCACATAAAGTGGTTTCTTTTTACCATTGGTTTGTTTGAATTAAGAGCCAAAGAAGGCTTAACATTTGATTACATTTGGTTGTACATATCTTAGTTTCTTTGTAGTATGCACTCTTGCTCACACTGCCCGAAAATGTCAGGCCTGGGAGTTGCATATTACTCGACAGGTAGAGTTGATGTGTAAAGGTACAATGAAATAATATATTTAAGAAGTTCTCACAGAGCACGAACAATGATTATCTGCATTTTGAAGCAGTAGTCTAAGTTTTGTACTTCTTTCTTCCAAACATTATGTTCATTATACTCCAAATTATAAAATACCTAAAGTAGGAGTTCAAATACCCTGTGTTATAACGTCTTCAGACTTGGTACATGGAGGAAGAGAGTACATTTGTTAGGTGAATTTGAGAAATACACAAACTAGGCAAAAGGAGGAATTTTTCTAATATAAGTGTATTGGATATGAAAATATTTCCAGAATTTTTTTATTTTGAAGCAACTCTAAAATTCAACTTTACATTCTCTCTTGCCCTCGGTCATTACTAGCTTTTAATAAGCTGTCTGTTGTATTTAGCTTCTACTTTAATATACATATCTATTAAACTGTAAGTTCATAATCTATATTGATGCTTTTTCTACCATCATTTAGGTTATTTCAGGCACGTGTCACTGAAACCCATTTGCCAGCTCAAGGTAAAATAATGTTTTCTAAAATGCCTAAATTGTTGATAATTTTGTCTCTGATTTGTACTGTTTTTCCCCACTTAAAAAACAAGTCCAGGGCCGAGCCTGTGGCGCACTTGGGAGAGTGCGGCGCTCCTGCCGCGGGTTCGGATCCTATATAGGGATGGCCGGTGCGCTCA
>NW_007736188.1:14553-15669 GCF_000696425.1 Galeopterus variegatus | reverse complement strand
TCTGAATTGAATCAAATGTGTTTGCCGACCCATGGCTCACTTGGGAGAGTGTGGTGCTAACACCAAGGCCATGGAATTGGATCCCTATATAGAAAAATAAAATGTGTTTAATGCAACTATTTAAGAAATGTACTCATTTTCTTTCTTACATATAAAGATCACATTTCAGCAATAAGCATTGACTGTCTTAACCTGTTTAAAATAACTAGTTGGGTTTTACATTTCTCTTGGGTACTTCCTTGGGCATTTTGAGTTTATCAGAATATTGTCTCTATAATACCTATTTTATCTAAGAAATGTTTGAGTTACATTTTCTGAGACATTGTGAATGAGTTGATTTATTTCTTATGCTACTTACTAAAATATCAGGGAAATATATTATGTGTGGTAATTTTATTTAATATGGCTTCACCCTTATTTCATCCTGTTTTCTCTCATAGCTAGAAACTCAGAACCTCTGCACAATGCTCAGATTTTAAACCAAATGACAACATCAAAATCAAATCCAGGAAATAACTCAGCCTGTGTTCCTAAGAATCAGGTAACAGTGACATTTGCAAGTTGTGTGGAAACTGGGAATGGTATTGAATGACCATCTTGGCTACTGTCTACATCCACTTTATCTTCTCATTTCTTTAACCTTGTCTTCCAAACTAACCTGCATGTCAGCCACCTGCTCCTGTGGCAACTTTCTGGGCCTGTCATCATCTACCACTGTTCACTTCAAATGTAACTTGTTGTCTGACCTAGGGAACCCCACCACAAAACCTCCTGTCCTCACTTCCTCCCCAGCAGCTTCTCTTCTACCAATTTCTCTCCTCCTTTGTTCTGCTGGCCTCTCTTGCATAGGCTCAGGAAATCCCTACCTTGGATTGCACCCACCTGGATACTTCTGAGCCTATTTAAAAAACTCAGAGCCCCAAATGTTAGTGCCTGTTGCCTCAACTAGAGCTCTAATTCTTCCAGGCAACTGAAGACACATTTCCAGTGTCCCAGCTTCCTCTTTATGTTTTATGTACCTCTTAATGTTTTCCAATTCACTCTTTAAAGCCAAATTATAGTGATTGTAAACTTGTTTTCACTCTCTTCAAACTTGGGACCTGGCTACCTCTTAAC
>NW_007736188.1:12147-13360 GCF_000696425.1 Galeopterus variegatus | reverse complement strand
ATATTTATTATTATACATTGTAATCATTTTTGTGGCCTTTTACCAATTTCTCACTAACTTCCCTCCCCCTCCCCTTTTCCCACCTCTAATGGCCTCAGTTCCATTCTCTCCTTTTGAAAGTTCAACAAAATATTGTGATTGTTGTATCTTTCTTTCTTTTTATATTTATTTATTTATTTTTTGGCTCCCACTTATGAGTGATGGCATGTGGTATTTTTACTGCCTGGCTTATTTCACTTAACATAATTTTCTCTAAGTTCACCTGTGTTGCTGCAAATGACAGAATTTCATTCCTTTTTAGGGCAAAGTAAACTAGTATTCCATTCTGTATATATACCACATTTGCCTTATCCATTCATCCCTCAATGAACATTTAAGTTGGTTCTGATTCTTAGCTATTGTATATACAGTTGTGATAAACATGGGAGTGCAGGTATCCCTTCTACTTGATGGTTTCCTTTTCTTTGGGTGTACACCCAGCAGTGGGATTGCTGGATCATATGGCACTTCTATCTACTTGTTTGAGGAAACTCCATGCTGTTTTTCATAATGGCTATACTAATTTATAGTCCTGCCAACAATGTATAAGGATTCCCCTTCCTCCACATCCTCACCAGCATTTGCTATTCTGTCTTTTTGATAATGGACATTCTAACTGATGTGAGATAATATCTCATGTAGTTTTGATTTGCATTTCCCTGATGCTTTGTGATGTTGAGCATTTTTTCATATGTCTGTAAGTATTTTCTCCCATTTTGTAGGTTTCTTTTTGTTCTGCTAACTGTGCAGATGCTTTTTAGTTTGATATAATCTCATTTGTTTATTTTCCTTTTGTTCCCTGTGCTTTTGGAGCCTTGTTCATAAAGGCTTTGTCCAGTCCTACTTCCTGAAGTGTTTTCCCTATATTTTCTTTTAGTAGTTTTATATTGATAGTCTTTAATCTATTTTGAGTTGATTTTGGTACATGGAGAGAGGTACAGGTCTAGTTTCATTCTTCTACAAATATGAATGTCCAGTTTTCCTAGCACCACTTGTGAAAGAGATGGCCCTTTCCCCAATGTATGTTCCTGTTGCCCTTGTCAAATATCAATTGGCTGTAAGTATGTGGGTTGATTTCTGGGTTCTCTGTTCTGTTCCTTTGGTCTGGGTACCTCTTTTTATGCCAGTACCATGCTGTTTTGGTTACTATAGCTTTGTAGTATAATTTGAAGTC
>NW_007736188.1:10514-11967 GCF_000696425.1 Galeopterus variegatus | reverse complement strand
TATTGATAGTCTTTAATCTATTTTGAGTTGATTTTGGTACATGGAGAGAGGTACAGGTCTACTTTCATTCTTCTACAAATATGAATGTCCAGTTTTCCTAGCACCACTTGTGAAAGAGATGGCCCTTTCCCCAATGTATGTTCCTCTTGCCCTTGTCAAATATCAATTGGCTGTAAGTATGTGGGTTGATTTCTGGGTTCTCTGTTCTGTTCCTTTGGTCTGGGTACCTCTTTTTATGCCCGTACCATGCTGTTTTGGTTACTATAGCTTTGTAGTATAATTTGAAGTCAGGTAGTGTTATGCCTCCAGCTTTATTTTGTTTGGTCAGAACTGCTTTGGCTATTCATAGTCTTTGGTTCTGTATGAATGTTAGGATTGTTTTTTCTATTCTGTGAAAAATGTCATTGGTATTTGATGGGGATTATATTGAATATATAGATCACTTTTGGTAGTATGGACATTTTGACAGTGTTGATTCTTCCAATCTAAGAGTATGAATGTCTTTTCCAACTTTTTATGTCCTCTTTAATTTCTTTCAGCAGTGATGTGTAGTTCTCATTATAGAGATCTTTCACCTCCTTGATTAAATTGATTCCTAGATATTTTATTTTTTTAGTGACTGTTGTAAATGGGCTTGCTTTCTTGATTTCTTTTTGTGCTAGTTTGTGATTGGAGTATAAAAGTGCTACCAGTTTTAGGGTGTTGATTTTGTATCCTGCAACTTTACTGAAATTGTGCATTAGCTCTAAGAGTTTTATTTTGTAGAGTCTAGGTTTTTCTACACATGGGATCATGTCATCTGCAAACAAGGACAAGATGACTTCATCTTTTCCAATCTGAAGGCCCTTTATTTATTTCTCTTGCCTGATTGCTCTGGCTAGCACTTCTAATACTATGTTAAATAGGAATGGTGAGAGTAGGTGTCCTTATTTTGTTCCTGTTCGGGGTGATATTGGCAGTGGGTTTGTCATAAATGACTTTTATTGTGTTGAGATACTTTCCTTCTATACCTAATTTGCTGAGAATGTTTATTATGAAGGGATGTTGAATTTTGTCAAATGCTTTTTCTGCATCTATTGAGATAATCATAGTTTTTGTCCTTGATTTTGTTGTGGTGGTGTATCACGTTTATTGCTTGAGTATGTTGAACCCATCTTTGCACTTCTGGGATGAATTCCACTTGATATACTTGCATCCCTAGGATTAATCCCATTTGATTATGGTATATAATTTTTTTGGTGTGTTGCTGTATTCTGTTTGCTAATATTTTTTTGAGGAGTTTTGCATGTATGTTCATCAGAGATATTGACTGGTAGTTTTCTTGTTTTGTTTCATCCTTGTCTAGTTTTGGTGTCAAGGTGATGCTGGCCTCATAGAATGAGCTTGGAAATGTGGCCTCTGTCTCAATTTTTTGTAATAGTTTAAATAGAATTGATATTAATTCCTCTTTGAA
>NW_007736188.1:8027-9434 GCF_000696425.1 Galeopterus variegatus | reverse complement strand
CTGTGATATTGGTTGTAATGTCTCCTTTTTCATTTCTGATTTTTGTTATTTGGGTCTTCTCCCTTCTTTTTTTAGTTAGCCTAGCTAATGGTCTATTTTGTTTATCTTCTCAGGAAACCAGCATTTTCTTTCATTGATCTTTTTTATATTGTTTTTTGGGTCTCTATTTCATTTAGTTCTGCTCTGATATTTTTTTTAATTCAATTTTAATTATATTTATTTTTGTGTGGTACAGTGTGTTGTTTCAAAACATGGATATCCTGCACAGTGATTCACTTAGGGTATATAGCATAGTTTTGTCCCCATTAGTTCACTCCTAATCTTGCTGCCACCCCTCCCAGCCTCTGGTAACCATTATTCTACTCTCTACTTTTTTTTTTTAAGCACTGAAAGTATAACATCCTTATTTCAAAAAGAACTCTTAAAAATGAATTAGAAAAATCTAATCAGAGGGCCGGCCCGGTGGCGCACCGCTACAGTGTGCCGCTTGGGAGTGTGGTGGCGCTCCCGCCGAGGGTTCGGATCCCACATACNTTATAGTGATTGTAAACTTGTTTTCACTCTCTTCAAACTTGGGACCTGGCTACCTCTTAACTTCTCTCTCAGGAGCTGGCAAAAATACTTTTTCAGCAAGACAGCAGAAGCTGTCAGATGACATCTGTCAGTTTTCTGCCACCAACCAATAAATGTAATCGCATCCTTCCTCGCCATTTTGTCTGTGCTTGCCTTTCATCCTCAGGCAGATTTCTGCCCTATCTAGATCTCTTTTGCCCTGATGGCTTATCAACATGTAAAAATGCTCAAGTCTTTCTTTCCCTCAGCCTAATGATTCTCTGCATCTTTCCCCTTCATAGCACAGTTGCTCTTTCAATGTTCACCAAGGGTCTCTTTGTACGTAAATCCGATGGAAATAAATACCTCTGTTCTTAGTGCACATGGGCAGGTTTTATTAATGTAACACATTCCTAGATATAGAATATGTATTTCTAACTTTGGCAGATAGTGCAAACTGTCCCAATTTACATCCTACATATGCTTGCCTGCCTAATTACTTCCTGTTGCCCCAACTGTCTAAGTTTTTAGAAGGTAGAGATGTGTCTTGTTTATGATCATATTTTCCAGATCTAGCTCAGGGCATGACATGTATAAGGTGTTCAATAAATATTTATGTATTTGTTTTTAATTGAAACATAATTCATTCTATATATCTGTGGGGTACAGCCTTGAATATCAGTACCTCTGTGCAATACATGATTCTCAAATCGGGATTAATACAATATTTATTATTATACATTGTAATCATTTTTGTGGCCTTTTACCAATTTCTCACTAACTTCCCTCCCCCTCCCCTTTTCCCACCTCTAATGGCCTCAGTTCCATTCTCTCCTTTTGAAAGTTCAACAAAAT
>NW_007736188.1:2120-2802 GCF_000696425.1 Galeopterus variegatus | reverse complement strand
GTTCTCCTACATTCTGCCTGGTGGGGGGTGCTGCCCATGTCTCCTGCCTAGATCCCCAGGTGTGCTGCTGCTTCCTGCCAGGCAAAGGTACTGCTCACAGCTCTGCCTGCGACACTGGGCATGCTCCCGCCCCTGTGAGGCATGGGATGCTGCCTACAGCTCTTGCCTAGTTCCCTGGACATGCTCCTGTCTTCTGCTGGGGCAGAGGGGGCTGCTCATTGCCTCAATAAACATTTGTTTATTGAATGGACGCTAGCATTTGGAACTCCTGAGAGCAGAGTAGTACCTGAAGAAAATTTTAGTGACTTTTTTTTTTTAATGTAGCTATTGGAAATGTTAATCCTATGACACTTAGGCACTGTAGCCCAGCTTCTAGACCATGAATTGAAGGGGAATCAATCATTCCCTTTCTCTACCACTGAATAGAACTTTTTAAAAATCACTTTCTTACTGGAATAAGTTGCAATTCTTGTCATAAGGTCAATGATGCAAACTAAAGCATCAGATATTAACCACAATTTATTTATTTATTTTTATTATTATTTTTATTTTGTCAATATACAATGTAGTTGATTATTGTGTCCCATCATTGAAACCTCCCTCCCTCCTCCCTCTCCCCCCTCCCACCCAGGTGTGTCCCCTCCATTTTCTTGTTGTAAGAACTTCAAAAAAAAAAAAAAAT
>NW_007736188.1:0-1120 GCF_000696425.1 Galeopterus variegatus | reverse complement strand
CTATTTTCTTTGGCATGCGGAGTTTCTGTTGAGAAGTCTGCTGTTAATCTGATAGGGGCTCCCTTATAGGTGACTTGACGCTTTTCTCTTGCTGCTTTTAGTATTCTTTCTTTGTCTTTGAGCTTTTCCAGTTTGACTATAATGTTTCTCAGAGAGGATGTTTTTGGGTTAAATCAGTTTGGGGATGTTTGAGCTTCCTGAATCCAAAGGTTCATGTCTCTTCCTATACCTGGGAAGTTTTCTATTATTGTTTCGTTGAATAGGTTTTCAGTAGTTTTCTTTTCTCCTCCCCTCTAGAACACCCATGATTCAGATGTTTTTGTACTTAAGGTTGCCTGTTACCTCTCGTAGATTTTTTTCATTTATTTACTTTCTCCTTTTATTTGTCCACCTGGGTTATTTGGAAAAGACTATCTTTGAGAGCAGAAATTCTTTCTTCTTCTGTTTCCACTTACCTGCTGCTTAAACTCTTGGTTGTGTTTTTTATTTCATTGAATGAATCCTTCAGTTCCAGGAGTTCTTCCACATTCTTTTTAATCTCTTTGTAAATTTCCTTCACATCCTGGATATTTTTTCTCATTTTATTATGTTGTCTAACTGAGTTGTCTCATATCTCATTGAGTTTCCTTAAGATTATTGCTTCGAATTCCTTTTCAGTCATTTTAAGGGTTTCTTGTGCTATGAGATCTGGTACTGGAGAATTACTCTATTCCTTTGGTGATATCATATTTTCTTGGTTTTTCATATTTCTAGTATCTCTACATTGACATCTAGTCATCTGGTAGAGTAGCTGCTGCTTCTGTTACTCTAGAGCGTTCATTGAGGAGAGAGATTTCTTCTTTTTTCAGTCTCCACTGATGACTCTCCTTGTGTCAATGCAGTTGAGTGGGTGGCAGGCCACCTGCACGATGGCTGTGGCTGCTCCTGTAGCAGTGAGCCTCCCTTGCAGTGGCTGTAGTGGACCACTCACATGAAAGTGATGTTTTTGGTGTTCTCCTACATTCTGCCTGGTGGGGGGTGCTGCCCATGTCTCCTGCCTAGATCCCCAGGTGTGCTGCTGCTTCCTGCCAGGCAAAGGTACTGCTCACAGCTCTGCCTGCGACACTGGGCATGCTCCCGC
>NW_007736187.1:65637-67614 GCF_000696425.1 Galeopterus variegatus | reverse complement strand
ATGCATCAATACTGATAGGAACTAGGAAGATGGCAGATGGATAGATGTTATCCTGTCCTCAAAGAGATTATAGCAGAGGATCCAGAGGATTGTAGTGAGAATTTCATAAGGATTAAAGGAGAATTCTTCAAATAAAAACTCAAATAAAAACTTTAACTCTGCTCTCCAGCCCCTTGTTCACTCCCTCCTCCTTGTGTTTTTTTTTTTTTTTTTTTTTTTTTAGGAATGACCAATTGTTCTTTACTTCTTCACAGGTTGATCAAAGAAAATATGAAGGGAAAGATTTCAGGTGCCCCAAAATAGATTCTAGTGCCTTAAAGTATCCTGAGACTCTAGAAGCAATTCCCAATGGAAGCTGTGAAAATTCCTCTCTTGGAGATATTTAGGCAGAGGGTATGAAAATAGTCTTGGAGAAGTGTTTTAGGTTCAGTCCTGCTGCATGGGGAGGTGGAGAGAGGAGACAAATGACGCCACAGCGCCCAGGTTCTCCACTCGGTCTTTGTAAAATGATTATCTACAGGCAGGATTTTGTTTTCCATTTTCAGTTCAGCTGGCTCTGGATTTGAGGTCGTTAACGCATTGTTTAGTGTGTGTTCCATTGTGGCAGCTCGTTTGCTTTCAGAAATGAGCTAAAATAATCAATTGCTAAAAATATCCTCCAAGCCCAATTGCTTTTGGCGTCTCAGACAGAGGCAGAGTTTCCTACGGAAAGTCCAGCGAGCTGAATATTTTTGCAGACCCGGTCTCAGCCACAGTCATCACCACCTGCTCTTGTGTTCCCAGTTTGTTAAAGGGAAACAGAAATGAACAGGCAGAGCCCAGCTTGCTCCAGGAAAAGAAAAGAAATGAGACAGAGGCATCAGTCTTAATAATATCAATTTGACCATCATATGCAGTACACAAATACTGAGAGTCGACTCTGTGCCCCATAAATATGTACAATCAAAAAAAGAGAGAGAGAGAGAGGCATTGGTCTTAAAGAAGGAGCTGCGACACGTGCGCCACTCTTTGATGTATGTAGTCACAGTACATGCGAAAGGAAGCACGAAGACACCTGTTGAAAAGACAATGGTCTTTTGTTATCACCACCAACCATGGGACATGATAGCATGTTGCTCTTGATGCGATGCCCTGAGACGGACACAGGTTCTCTTCTGGGGAGTTTCTGCCAAAAAGTGCATAAACTAAAGCCTCAGGACAGCCCCAATGGAGAGCTGTTTTACAAAACTGGCCTGTACTTGCCAAAAATGCCAATGTCATTAAAGACAAAAAAAAACAAGACAGGAAACCCAAATACAATGTGTGTCAGGGAATACCTTATCAGGCAAAACGTTTCCAAAAATAATATTATTGGGAAAATTGATGAAATCTAAGTATGAACTGTGTTATATCAGACAACAGTAATCTATCAATGCTAAATTTCTTCAATTTGGTAATCATGTTGGTCTTGGAAATACCCCCTGAATTATTTAAGGTGTTGTCAAGAATTCACTTTCAAATAGATGGTTCAGAAAACACACAGATGGGGGCAAAATGTTATCAACTGGTGAATTTGCTGAGGGTACGTGCAAATACTATCTAGGCTATTCCTTTATACATTTCAAAGTCTTTCAGAATAAAAAGCTCAGAATTCTTTACCAAATATTTTTAACGCCTCAAAAGGCCATAGTATAATACATTACTAAGAAATCATTTAACCCCCCAGTCTGATGTGTAATCAGGATGAACTTTAATTCTGCTGGCATGAATTCACTGTCAAAACTGACATTAAAAAAGAAAATTTCTTAATGTAACAAATAACTGCTCAACCTTTGCTAAGTGCTCAATGGAACCCATGTTTGAGAAATTTTTTTATTTATCCAATGACAATACCAATTGTAATTTTCAAATAAATTGTATAATTAAATGAGTAATATTAATTTTTCAAAGATCAATTGCCATGTTCAACAAAAAGGAATAAGATCAGGGGTGGACCAG
>NW_007736187.1:62255-65212 GCF_000696425.1 Galeopterus variegatus | reverse complement strand
CTGCACTTGACTTGGCTGCTACCAGATTAGCTCTTTTTTGTTGAAATGACTGCATTTTTTTTAAAGTGGCTTGACTAAATTAATTAACTATTAGTCAACTTAGTAATCTGTAAGTTAGTAAAAACAATTAAATTTTCTGTGTGGAGGCATTATTTCTTAGAAAAAATCAAATATATCTTTACAGATAGAAAAGAACTCTAAGATCTTTAAAACACATCCATAGAGGATTTATTTTTTTATCCTCATTCTTTAAAACCTGTAAACTGACCGTATTGGGAAGGAAAATATATAAGGGGCAAACATATTTTAAAGGAATACCTCCTTGAATAGATCCATTCTATTACAGGGATAAATAAAATCTTCCTTGTCATTCTTGATGCCAGAAAGTCTCGAAGGTAAATGTTTTGTTGACCTCCAAGAAAGGCTGATGCTAATGCTTGGCAGAATGTACCGGAACAAGCTTCCTGGGTTGTTAAATTGTTGAAACACACTGTCTCTCTGTCAACAATAATCACCCATATTTTCCTCACCTCCTATGCCATAAACCACTTCAATCCATGCTGGGCTAATTCCTGCTTATTCTTCCAAACTATTAAATTCTAAAAGCATCTCCAGACCTCAGAATCCCAAAAAGCTAACAACCCCGGGCCCTGCCGTACATCCCCATCCCCCTGTCCTTCCCCCAACATGGCTCCTGTTGAACATTTGGAAATTGTCTCTCTCTTTTCTCAAATGATAATCTCTGCAAGGACAGACTCCATCCTTCATACTCACCACTGTACCTCCAGTCTCTAGGCTAGTGCCTGGTATACAGCAAATGCTCAATAAATACTGACCATATCATGTAAACATTTCCTACACACTGATATTTTCTCTTTCCCACTTTTTCCTTATTTAAAAAATAAAAACAATTTTCAGCTCCGCTTCTAGAGAGCTACAAGTTCGGATCACACACGTGAGCTCTGACCCAAACTGAGCCATCTGCCCATTCATCTGAGGGAATCTGAAATTCTCTGGAATTTTCATAGCACAGAAAATGAACTGTCCATAGTAAAAATAAACTAGAAGTGCTAGTTTCAGCCCTTTGTGGGTCAGGATATATTTTTAATGTTTAAAGAATGTTCTCACGACGTGGGAGACTGACCACTCTAAGTTGGAGCTCTCCATTTCACTCAAACTAGTAAATTTCCTCCTGCTCAAGATTACCCCTTACAAAACATGTAGAACAAAATGTTCCACGATGACGGAGTGTTCATTCCTAAATAAATAATTGCTTGCATCAAACCAATGTCTCCTGATAATATAAATACGGTGTACATTTGTCTTTCACAATTCTTTGTGTAAGATGACATGCATCTAAACTATATTTGAAGGACTTGTCTATTTAGCATTATTGCTGAAAATAAGCACTACAGCATGAATCCATTAATCAAAACTAAACTAATAGTCCTGCTTCTCTCCAAAAGAATGTATCCATCTTCCCAATGCATTATGATAAATTCAATGAATATTAAATTCACGATGACAGTGATTCTCAGAAAGAGCATTCGGCAGCATATTTTCTAAAGTATCTGCTTAGACTTTCAATATGATGATCTAAGACACTTTGAAAGGGGCTGGCGAGAGGATTTCAACAATCTGCTGTGCCTTCCAATTAATACCTAATTCATCACTACCAAATGCCTTCTTTGGATGACAGAAGCACGTAAGAATCATTGGAATGAAATGTCGATTGCAATGTCTTCATATACCTGCTTATCTCTCTAGAAAATGGTCTGCAAGAGCCTGCGAGAAGTCATCGATAACTTTTAACAAGCACAACTAAAGATAACTTATGATGTCTGTGACTGTTCTTTGTAGCAAAGCTTCTCATTTGAAGATGTCTGGATATATATTGGGTTCTTGTATCCTGGAAGGGTGGTGTTACTGGCATCTAATGGGTAGAAACTAGGGGTGTGGCTAAACATCTTATAATGCACAGGACAGTCTCCCATAACAAAGAATTACCTGGCTCAAAATGTCAGTAGTGCTGGTTGTTGAGAAACCCTGGCCTGTAGAAAGTTAGTAGATGTAATTTTCAGATCTGAACTGTCCAGTATGGCCCCCACTAACCGCATGTGGCCACCGAGCCCCTGAAATGTGACAAATCCAAATTGAAATGCATTGCAAGTGAAAAATGCACACCAGATTTCAAAGACTTAGTATGAAAGAATGTAGAATACATCAATATTTCATAATAAAATTTTATATTGAAATAATATGTTGGATATAATGGATTAAATAAAATATATTACTAAAGTTAATTTCATCTCTTCCTTTTTACTTTTTTTAATGTCTACTAGAAAACGTAAAATTACATACCTGGCTTTCATGTATTTATTTTTGGACAGCAGTAGGTTCAAGTTCCTCCCGTTTCCTTGATGAGAAGTTGTCTTTACCCAAGTAAACTACATTTCAATAAGTGGTTCCCTCAAAGTAAATTTAAACTCAAAAAGCACCCAGTTGCTATATTCATGTAAGTGAATAAAAGAGCAACATTATTTAATTGGGTCAGAGGTACACAAGCTGCAAATTAAAGTTTCCCTATTTATGTTGATTATAAACTGGACTGATATGAGAACATGGAGTCATGGAAATGCATTTTTTTATGCCCAAACGATTAGGGATTGATTCCTTAGCAAAGTGTCCCAGAGGTCAACAGATTTAAAAGCTAGAAGGTCCACAAACAGGGGAGTTTTTCACAGCAGGCAAATATTTCCAAGCACAGTATCTTGCTCATTGAAAATAATGACCCTGAGAAGAGCAGAAAGTTAGATAAATCTGTTAAATGGATCATTCATCAGACTAGCAACCCCTCTATACAGAGTACGTCAGAGTCAGTGCTGTGGAGTATAGTAAAACCCACAGGTCTTTCCTTCAGGATCCACTCGAAAAGGCGGGGCAAACAGATGAAAACA
>NW_007736187.1:59741-61511 GCF_000696425.1 Galeopterus variegatus | reverse complement strand
GATTTAGACTGTGGCAGCAGAAATGCAAATAGACTGGGTCATGAAGAATTCACAAGGCTTATGCAAACCACAGACTTCCTGTTGACTTGCCTAGGAGATGGGGAGGTACGGGAGGGGCTCACAGCTGCCTAAAACATATATAATACATGCCTGTAGACAATGAAGTTGCTTAGTGTGTGCACTAAGTCCCAGAACTTTGCATCTGGTCTCTGTTTGCCCACCTCCCTAGGCGGCAGCCCCTAGCTCAAGGCGTGCCCTGAGCAACTCACCTCGCTGCACTCTCTTGGCACAGCTGCATGNTTTTTTTATGCCCAAACGATTAGGGATTGATTCCTTAGCAAAGTGTCCCAGAGGTCAACAGATTTAAAAGCTAGAAGGTCCACAAACAGGGGAGTTTTTCACAGCAGGCAAATATTTCCAAGCACAGTATCTTGCTCATTGAAAATAGTGACCCTGAGAAGAGCAGAAAGTTAGATAAATCTGTTAAATGGATCATTCATCAGACTAGCAACCCCTCTATACAGAGTACGTCAGAGTCAGTGCTGTGGAGTATAGTAAAACCCACAGGTCTTTCCTTCAGGATCCACTCGAAAAGGCGGGGCAAACAGATGAAAACATTAAAAAACAAAACACGACAATGCATGGGATATTCCTGATGAGAGCTCAGAGTCAAAGGCAGAGTTATTGAGTGGCCATCCTGGGTATGGAAATGCAGACAGAATTTAGACCAGCAAAAGAGGTGTCCACGGGCAGGGACAATGCAAGGCTCAGAGCTGAAGCATGATGTTTGTTACTGAGACAGCACCAAGAGCAGAACTGCTAAGGTTTTGTTTTCCCATCGGGAAGAGATCAGGAGCGAGGCAGACTTCTTTGTGATGGGCCTTAACGGCCAGGTTGAGGACTTAGAACTTTATCCTGTAGGCAACCGGGAGTCCAGGAGTGGCTCAGAAAGAGAGTGGTGAGAGGAGAATGAATTTCAGGCATGCACGTGGGTGGATTGGAGAGGGAAGAAATGGCCAAAGGACACAGAATTAGCCCAAATGTGTAATGACAAACCACAAGATGGTGGCAGCGTGCCCCGAAGACAAGATGACAACTGGACATCAGAAACAGGGAAGAAAGATGACCTGATCTTGAGTCTGAGTAACTGGGGGAGGGAATGTGTGTAGATACAGCAATAAATGTTATGGGGATATTAACTCTGGGATGATAGATTCCCAGCTGTTAATGCTGGGAGTTGGGCTCCGAGAATAGAGCTATAAATATGGGAGTCAAACTAATAGGTACACCATGTTGTCTGTCATTTTACAGGATGTTTACAACCATCTGTGAGCTGGATCGGGAGGCCCATGGGTCTCCATTTTATAAAGAGGTCACAGTGGCTTGGCTACTGCACGTTGGAATTAGACCAAGAACTCCCAGTGCTCTGTCTCCTGGGATGGCTTTTATCCCAGTGCACCACACTTTTGTCTAAAACCATGCAGGCTCTCACCCCGTGAGGGTGGTCAAAGCCACAAACTTAGAGATTCTGAGAGAGAGAGAGTTGACTAAGTTGGGGAAGTCATGAGTTCAAAGAAAACCCTGTTTTCACACCTACATGCCACATATCAGGTCTGGTGAGAAGCGTCTGCAGTGTTATTACTATTTGCACAACCTTCCCACCTGTCAGCACCATCATCTTCCTGGCTATCCTGGCTCTCAAATCCTATTACCTGTGTGGTCATGCCCCTGTCCCACAAAAAAAAAAAAAAAAAAAAAATAAAAAAAAAA
>NW_007736187.1:58175-59248 GCF_000696425.1 Galeopterus variegatus | reverse complement strand
AGCAGACTCAAAAGATAGATGGCAAACCAGAGGACAATTGTAACATTTCTTGAAGCCAATTTCTCTAAGAAGTAAGTAGCTCATAACTACAATGTCATCAATCCAATAGACACAAAGACAAAACAATATGAACAAAGAATTCACGGGACAGGAAAGACTGATGGTTTTTAGTCCCAACCTCAAACATAATAATGGGAAGAAAATGTATCCCCATGTAATTTTGATTTGCATTTGTATCACAAGTGCAATTCACCTTAAAAAGGAGAGAAAGAAAACACACAGGCATACATTATACAACACCACACACAAAAATGTGTTTGTAGATATTTTTTAAATCTCCAGAAAGGAACACAAGAAATAATATGCATTGCTCATTCTGGACGACAGGGCGATTTTTTCACAGCATACCCTTTTATACTTATTGAATTTTGAACCATGTAAATGAACTGCTTAATAAAGACTTAGATTTTTAAAATTGAGAGGCATTCTATAACAAACAAAGGCAGCAGAGTGGGAGGCAGTCCACATTCTGGTCCAACTCTGCCACCAATTAACTGGGTGAACTTGGGCCAGTCTCTTAGAGTCATCGACTATTCTGGCTGCAAAGAATCTCAGAAATATTCTCATCCCTCTTGTTTTATAGAATGGGAAACAGAAGCACAGAATAAATGAAGTGACTTAGCCAGTGTCACACACAATCAGCTTATGGTAGAGCCAACAAAAGCTGTCGATGCATTGCTTTCTTCTTATATAAGATGGGAGTACTGCCATGAAGAGTAGGTAAAATAAATAAATTAAATAAACTCTGAACTGAAAAAATTTAAAACAAAAATCTCCCAACTGCAAAAAGAAAAAAAAAACAGAAAAAGAAAAACATCAGTTACTCTCCAACAACATACTGATACAATTTGTTCAAAATGGAAATCCCCTCTAACAAAAAATTTCAACTTAAAAAAAAGAAAGACTAAGAAAAAATTCTTGCAAATCACATAAGTGACAAAGGACCTGTACGCAGAATGTACAAAGAACTCTCAAAACTGAACAATAGCAAAGAAAATAAATAAGCACTTAAG
>NW_007736187.1:55882-57175 GCF_000696425.1 Galeopterus variegatus | reverse complement strand
CTTATATAAGATGGGAGTACTGCCATGAAGAGTAGGTAAAATAAATAAATTAAATAAACTCTGAACTGAAAAAATTTAAAACAAAAATCTCCCAACTGCAAAAAGAAAAAAAAAACAGAAAAAGAAAAACATCAGTTACTCTCCAACAACATACTGATACAATTTGTTCAAAATGGAAATCCCCTCTAACAAAAAATTTCAACTTAAAAAAAAGAAAGACTAAGAAAAAATTCTTGCAAATCACATAAGTGACAAAGGACCTGTACGCAGAATGTACAAAGAACTCTCAAAACTGAACAATAGCAAAGAAAATAAATAAGCACTTAAGAAGACACTTACATCATTAGCCATCACGGATATGCAAATTGAAAACCACAGTGAGATACTGCTATGCATTTATCAGAATGGCTAAAACTTTCTTTTTCTTTAGGTGACGACACCAAATACTGGAAAGAATACAAAGCAACCAGAACTCTCATACATTGCTGGTAACCAAAATGAAAAACGGTACAACCACTTTAGAAAATAGTTTGTCAGTTTCTCATCAAGTTAACCAGTACTCACCATAGAATCCAGCAACACCACTCCTAAGTATTCACACAAAAGAAAAACTTACATTGACACAAAAACCTACACACAAATGGTCATAGTGGTTTAATTCATAGTCACCAAGAAGCTAGAAACAACCCAAACGTTCTCAGCTATGATACATTCACACAGTGACTACCAGGCAGCCAGAAAAAGGAGCACACTATTGATACACACAGCAACCTGGGTGGATCTCAAAGGCATAATGCTGAGTGAAAGCAGCCAACCTCAAAATGATACACACTGTAAAATTCCACTAATTAGACATTCTGGAAAAGACAGAATTGGAAGAATGGAGAACAGATCAGTGGCTGCCAAGGACTGGGATAGGGAGAGAGATTGACTAAAAGGGGGATGCATGAAAAAATTGGGGAGGGAGGCATTAGAACTGTTCTGTGTCATGATTGTGGTGATGGATACACGAATCTATTTTTCAAACCCACAGAACTGTTGAAAACTTCTAACCTGCGCTATCTGCTTTTGTAAACGGGCTTGCTCTAACTTAACAACAGTGAAGCCATCTTAAAAGCTGTTACAGCAAGACACACCTTGCCCCCCTCCCCTGGGCCAGCTAGACACACAGGATGTTCTGCTAGCTTGCAAGAGCTGAGAAATGTAGGTTGCGGTAGAACATAAAACTTTCCACATAAGCATGTCCTCTAAGGAACCTCTGGGTAGGGGTCTTATCACACCTGGGTAAGTGGG
>NW_007736187.1:54046-54860 GCF_000696425.1 Galeopterus variegatus | reverse complement strand
AAAAAATGTATAAAAAGACAGCTAAAAAGCCTGACGGGGTCTCACCCCAGCTTGGCGGTGAGAACCCAACGCGTTGGAAATAATAAACCTCTTGCTAATTGCAGTGCTCGTGGTCTTGTGGTCTCTTCGAGGCGAGTCTTCCCGTTCTATGTGAGTTTGGGATTCATCCCAAATCTTACACTGTATACCACAAAGAATAGATTTTTACTGTATGTAAATTTAAAAATAATTTTTCCAGGTCTTCTGAGGTATAATTGACAACTAAAAATTATATATATTTAAGGTGTACAACATGATGTTTTGATACATTTATACATTGTGAAACAATTGCCACAATCAAGCTAATTAACATTTCCATCAGCTTGCATAGTGGAGTCATGAATCAAAGATCTCTACAGTCCTTTCCATTTCTAAAACATAAAGATTATTTATTTTGGTTTTTTTTTAAGGATAACGACTTGGAGGAAAATGATGGAGAACACATGTTAAAGATGGAGGCACTCTTGCTCTCCAAGATTTAGACTGTGGCAGCAGAAATGCAAATAGACTGGGTCATGAAGAATTCACAAGGCTTAACTGCAAACCACAGACTTCCTGTTGACTTGCCTAGGAGATGGGGAGGTACGGGAGGGGCTCACAGCTGCGTAAAACATATATAATACATGCCTGTAGACAATGAAGTTGCTTAGTGTGTGCACTAAGTCCCAGAACTTTGCGTCTGGTCTCTGTTTGCCCACCTCCCTAGGCGGCAGCCCCTAGCTCAAGGCGTGCCCTGAGCAACTCACCTCGCTGCACTCTCTTGGCACAGCTGCAT
>NW_007736187.1:33437-53447 GCF_000696425.1 Galeopterus variegatus | reverse complement strand
GACAAGGGGCAATCCCTTCAACCTCAAGCCCTTTTATAAGGATTATGCTAATCCCATTCATGAAGACAGAGCCCTCATGACTTAATCACCTCCCAAAGGCCACACCTCTTCATTAATACTGTTGCATTGGGGATTAAGTTTCAACATGAATTTTGGAGGGGATACCATTACTCAAACACAGCAATACCCTTACATAAACAATCCTGCTTACAATGTCAGAGGCTTAAGGACTCCCAAGTCCTGCGGATTTCAGGATTTCAGATGTGTTGAACAGAGGCTCCTGAGGAGAAGCCTAGGCTCAAATCTTGGCTCTGCTAATTAATAACTGCGTGACCTTGAGCATGTATTTATCCTCTCTCTGCCTTAGTTTGCTCATCTATAATGTGCAACAAATAGTGCAGCTAGGATTCAACTGTGGAAGGCTCAATAAATATTAGCCAAAAGGAGAAAGAAGAAAAATTAACTGGTACAACTTTCCAAGTCTTCTAAGTCAGTCTCCTTACAAATTTGGAATCTGTAGAATATCCTCAAAGTGTCCTCTGCAACCACTGATGTCCACTGAAGTTCTTCCTGGAGAGAGATCCAGAAACGCAGTGCTGTCAAAGCAAGTAATGTGCAACTCCATAGACTTTCATTTCTAATGTATGACTAAGTGCTACGAGTATAGCTGGGGATTGACTGAGTTGTTAAGAGTTACCAGACTAAGATCAACTTACTTTATGGAAGACTCTAATTCAGTTTTCTATTCAGACATTTGTTGCCAAACAACCCTTGGCAACACTGCCTCGCTTCTACGGGGCCCTCGCACCTGCAGATCCTTGGCATTTTCCTAGACTGAGTAAGGACGCCCGTTATCTATGCGTCCTCAGCATCACCTTGACTCGGAAATGGTTTCAATTGCTGCTACTCTTCATTTTGATAGTTTATATTTTATAGTTGGCTTTATTGTGATCAATTTCTTTTATGAAGGTCATTCTTTGGACCTGAGGGCAACAGTGCAATTGACCATATTTTGGTCTATAATTTTGCAATAATTTGGTTTTAAGTTGCATCTATAGCAGGGTCAGATGGGAATCATTCGTCCTCTGATGGCTGTGGCAGACATGTACACAGTCCTCAGAAATACTCTTGCAGGGGATAATTCACTGTTGGCACCCAGTGTTTACTTTCTGCAGAGAGGGAGTGAACTTAGCGGTTGGCTTGTTCACCATGGAAAGTAAGAGGTGGTAATGGAGATGGGAGAATGAGTACAGTCTGGTTTTTTGCCTAAGTGAACCATGGTAAAACATGGGTGCACATGCGTGTGCGTGGGTGCATGCACACACATGCACACACAACTAAGAACCGCTAGATGGCTAAATGTGAAATTAGGTACCACCACTTCTCCATTGTTAAACCCTGAACAAGTAAATAAACTTCGCTCAACTCTTTATCTATGAAATCCAAACATTTGCTTGGCCTCCTACAGAGGCAAACTTTTTTCACAAAGAGTTGTACAGTAAGCACGTTCTGATCCCCAGAATCTCTGTCACAACCATGCAACTCTGCTATGATAGCACAAAAGCAGACATAGCAATACATAAACAAGTGTCCCAATAAAACTTTATTTGCAAAAACAGGGGAGGCCCCACCGGCTGTAGTTTGCAGAATTCTGCCATACATTATTGTGAGAACCACATGACAAAATGCTGGTGATGATATTATTATTATTGCAATTATCATCATCATTGTTAACCTTTCCTGTTTAGAAAACACTGCCAACTTATCCTCTCAATCCAAAAGGCAAGAGCAAACACTACGCAGCACATTTTATAGCTGAGGAAGGCAAGTTCTCAAGAGGCAAAGGCTTGTGGCCATGTACCAGGAGCAGACTTCAGCTCCCCTGACCATGAGGCTTCTCCTCGCTGTCACTCAGAGAGCTTTGGAAGTCTCAGCCCATCAGACATTCATAAAAAGTTGTTTTTACATCATTACGCTATATCACTGCTACTCCCAGAGATAAGCCGAACATTTTCATTGCTGAGATATAAAAAATGCCAGGGGCAAAATAGAAAGGCATTTATTTATATTATTGTAAGCTTTTAAAAATGATTTCCCCTGAAGAGGCTCTTTTCTTCTTTTGTCTATTTCTTACCATTTTTATTTTACAGTTGTAAAAATATATGTTTACCATTTGTCTGAAGAACAATGCAATTCTGGCCAATCCATCAGGCAGCCTCACTCTTACAAATGCTCACAACTCATGAGGAAAATGATTGCCTGATTAAAGAGGCGTGTCTAAGCCACAGTGCCCTCAGTGGGTACACGGAGCCCCCAGCCCCAAATGCATCTCACTCCAACAACACCAAGCATAGGCTGATTCACCGAACAGGCAGCAAGACCAGACAGGTGTTTTCAAAAGAGGAAAATCTCATATTTCGGGACCATCAGCATTTGTTAAAGCTATTTTCCAAGCAATTATGTGAATTAATTTTGGGAAGGCAATTTGATCCTTTCAGCCTGATGACTCAATGAAATACAAACCTTCAGCAAGAGAGAGAGAAAAAAAAAAATCATTGGGCACTCTTCCTCCTGACCACAATTCAAATCTTGGTGCTCCAGTTTGTGCACAAAGTGCCCCACAATCATTTACTGTAAAATATTCATTGCCAAATTTGTAGAGCTGCAGTTCTCTGCTGCTGTGAGTCCTGAGACCCAGAGTTCAAACTGAGAAGCGGGGTTGAGCAGAATTCTATCTCTGGGACAGGGAAAACATCCACAGCCCACGCACTGTGACTTCAGATGCTTGACACTTGTGTTCTCAGGCTCAGCTTCCTCATCTGTAAAATGGGAAAATGTAGAAACTGCCTTATGTGGTTTTATGTTGGATATAATCAAGAGGAAATACCTGGAAGTTTCTTGGCACGCATGCATATATACACACACATGTACACACATATACATACTTGTATACACATACGCCCATATACATACTTACACATACACCTATATATATATATACATATACTTAAACATACACATACTTATATATACGTACACTCACACACATATATACATCTATAGAAATATACAGAAATATACATATATAAACTTTTTTAACTGCTCTTAAATGTTTTCCTTAGCTGTACCATGACTCCTCAGCTCATTAAGAGCAGAAAGTATAACTGATCTAAACGCAGTGATGGTAGTTTTTTAGGAGTTACGTCAGCCAGCTTTTAAGAGCCTCGTGCTTGCTGAGAACCTTCCAGGTATTTTGCCTTGATTATGTCTAATGCTTTCTCCTCTAAGACATAGGTATACTAGTTCCCATGGCACAGACAAGTCTCCATGGCAACTGGGGCTTGGAATGTTTTGCTACTGGCCCAAGGTCCACACAGCTTCAGAGCTGCTGAAGCCTGACTTGTTAGCTTAGTTAGTTAGAGCATGGTGTTGTAACACCGAGGTCAAGGGTTCAGATCTCCATACTGGCAAGCTGTAAAACAAACAATCAATCCAGAGCTGCTGAGCTGGGATTCTAACTGAAAGCTGAAGCTAATATTTTTTGGTATCTGCTACACTCCCCCATCATCTTGAACACCAGATAGGAAGCTCCCCAATGATTTGTCCAAGGAGCAGTCTTAAACCACCCAGAGCTTTACGGAGGGTATCCTGCCCCTCAGACTGCGTTGTTCCAGTATACCTCGCCTCACCTAAGCATCTGAGAGAAACTACCAAGCCAGCCACCAAGTGCAAGCAGGGGCTTACAATTGGCATCTAAAGTGGGGGCACTCATGTGGGACTGAGCCCTTAACCTGTGGGTTCTGCACTAACTCTTGGCAGTTAGTGTCAGAATGGAGTGAAATTTTAGGACACCTAGTTGGTGTCCACTAGGAACTGGAGGATTGGCCGGTGTGGTGGAAAAACCTACACATTGATGTCAGAAGTGTTGGGAGTGTCAAGAAAACACTATTTTTCTTTTACTATCCACCTTCTTCCTCCTCAAACCCCTGTGATCTGATGTCAACAGATACAATTCTAAGGAATCATCTCAATATTTATTCTGTTCAGAACCACTCGTACTTTTTGCCATTAGCTGACTTTTCCCTCTCCCCGTCTCAGCTTCTGCTGCCCCGTCACATGCCTGTCTGGCTTTCTCTTTCCCCTTCCAGGATGATGATCTCTAAAATCACCCTAGCCCTTCTGTTACTCTCACCTTTCTCTCCATATCTACTTCCTCATGGAAACCACCCTTCCTCATGACAATCCACATCTCTTCTATGCTCTCCCAAGTTTCTGCCTCAATACCCATATCATCTCTAAAGTTTTATACTCATATTGCACAATTAACCCATCACCTTAAGCTCAGCATTTCAAAACCAGACTTTCCACAGGCCCCTGAAAAATCCCCCTTCACAACATCTCTATTTGTTAACAACAGCAAAGTTCTTTCAGCCTCAGAATGTTGACTGTTCCCTCTCCTTTGCTCCTCATAGTCAGCTACATGTTTTATCAATTCCTTTTTTGACAAGCTTTTGCCTCATTCTCTCTTCTTCCTTTCTTGACCTCTAAATAAATCTGTTACAATCATCTCGATTTATTCTCCCTGTCCCTTGACCTCACTCCATATTTTTCATATATTTAACTGTCAGTGCTATGGTCTGGTTGATTTTTAAAGTTCTGCCTTCCAGTTTAGTCATTCTCTCTTTAGCTGTGTCTAATCTGCTATTTTGTGTTTTTATTTTATGTTATTTTATTCCACTTCTAGAATATATATTTATTTTTTATATCTGCTAGGTCAATTATATTAGTCTCTCCTTCTTTATTGATTCCTTTTTATATTTATTAAATTCACTAAGCTTATTGTCTGATCATTCCAATACCTGAAGACTTCACAGGTCTGACTCTGCTGTGTGTGACTTGTTGACTCTTACTCTTGGTGGATTATAATGCATGTCTGGTGGGGTTTTTTTACTGTAAGGTCATATTCCTTGAGAATTTACAGGCAGCCTTTGAAGCTGAGTCAAATTCCATACCTGTAAAGATGATTTGCAATTGGCTTCCACCAGTTGCCTAGAGGTACTTTCAATTCAGCATGACTTTAAACCAAATTCCTGGCTTGAGTTTTCTTCAGACTACAGAAGGTTTGCAAATTGGCCCTAAAGGAAGGCTGGTTTGTGGTTGTAATTTCTGAGGAATTTTATTTTTTCCTCCACCCAGAACCAAGGCTAGTCCTTTAAAAGGTGCCCCTTTATGGGATTGTTTTTGTTTGTCTTCTGGTTGATTGGTTGGTTGGTTGGTTGGTTGGTTGGTTGGTTGGTTGGTTTTAGCTCATCCTTCCACTGAAGGTCTTCCTCTTCAAAGGTCCTGGCTTTACATTGGGGTTTCCAGCCGATTGGACTAAAGCTCCACATTACCACATCAGCAGGTGCTGTCTTCATCAGCACCTCCCCAACCTCTTTCCATTTTTGCTATCCGATTGGTTTTGAACCCTGAGCATTTCTTGTCAGCCAAGTTCTGCTGCTATGGTCTAAATGTGTCCCTCAAAATTCATGTGTTGGCAAGTTAATCCTCAATGCAACAGTGCTGGGAGGTAGGACCTTTTGGAAGGTATTTCGGTCATGAGGGTGGAGCCATCATGGGTGGATTACTGTCACTATAAAAACTGCTTGCAGGAGTGGGTTTTCTCTCTTCTGCTTTTCTGCCACATGAGGTCGCAGTGTTCCTCACTTGCCCTTCTGCCTTCTGCCTTGTGAGGATGAAGCAAGAAGGTTCACATCAGATGACAGCACCTTGCTCTTGGACTTCCGAGCTTCCAGAACTATGAAAAATAAATTTCTGTTCTTTATAAACTGCCCATTCTTTGGTATGCTGTTATGGCAGCACAAAATGGACTAAGACCAGCATCTAAGAAAAAAATTGTTATTTATTTATCAATCCTACTCGGGTTTTTTTAATAAAAATTTTTGGATATCTAGTGTATAATATTGCCAAAACTGAAGTCAAAATTAATTAAGTTGAATAAGAAAATTAAGTTTTGTTTCCCTCTTTTTCACCCACATCCTCCCCCAAAACCAGGAATTCTCCCCAGTGGCCCCCCATGGTCATACGGGATTAATTTTATTCCCAGACGAAAAATTTCTTCCCTGCCTAGAATTTCTACTTTCTTTCTTTCTACCTAGCCAGTGTTTCTCACTCTCAGCATGACTGACATTTGGCAGGATAATTCTTGCTGGGGGAGGGGAGGCTGTCCTGTGCATTGCAGGATATTGAGCAGCATTCTTGGCCTCTATCCACGAGATCCCAGCAGCACTGCTCCAAGTTGTGGAAATCAAAAATGTCTCCAGATATTGCCAAGTAGCCACTGGAACCCTTGGTTGAGAACCACAGTATTAGACAGTGGTGTACACTCGGAAAATCCCCAGGAAATTCACTTCATTGAGCCCTCCCTGATAACCTTGACCCAACACCTGTTACTCTGTTACTATGCAACAAATGTGTAATATCATTTCTAATCTGAGAAGTCAAACTGTGCAATTTAGCACTACAGCACCATGCAGGCTGCTGTCCTGTCATTCCACACCTTAAAAATCCACTTCAGAATCGTTGTGCTTCTCATCTCACCTAGCTTAGCACTGGGCACAGAGCAGGGGCTCAAAATATTTATGTGATGTGGCCAAAGCAAAAATTCCAATTCAACACTTTTAGAAAATTTCATCAAGGATTATTGTGTGTCCATTAGCTGAGACTACTTAGGCTGTGGGAGTAGGAGTGTGAGGAAATTGAAATGTGACCTGTTTCAGATCTGGACAGATCATCTAGTCAATAAAATAACAGAGGAACAGTTCATCTATCAGATGGAGAGAACAAATCTATGGTTGTTAGAGAGGGGAGAGGGAGGGGGAAAGAGGAGGGAAGGCAGGGAAGGGAGAGATTGGATAAAGGGCAAAAAGAATAAGTATAATTTGTAATAATGAACATGTCAATAAAAAAGTTAAGAATTTTTAAAAAACTAAATCTGTTAAGTGGTCATATCCTACAGTCAGTTTTAAACTCCCAAGTTTTAATAATTTAATTAATAACTCTAAAATTGCAAATTAACGAAGCTATATTTAACCTACTTGAAAAGCTCCATGTATTATTTGGCTGGCTTTTAGACTTTAATCAAATTTTAACTAGCTTTCCAAACTGTTAGGAACATTTTTTCTCTTTTTTGCAAAGAAGACAAATTGGCTGATGAAAATCAGAGGTTTTAGGTCACTCAGAAGCAATTAATCAAGAGACATTTGAATAAATGTCATTAAATGACAACACAAAAGACAAGATTAAGACATAATGATTATCAGTAATCACAAGGGTGAATAACTGGTTTCAAAATGTCAATCTATGACATTCAGTTAAATTCTAGGAACAATCTTCAGCTACATTGCCTGTCTGTATCTATGTTTACACTGGCAATATCAATTATACATGAAAAAATTCCTGAAAAACGTTGATATTTATTTTTTTATTTTTTTTTTATTTTCATACATTTTATTTTTTAAACTCATAATTTTGCAAGCTAGCAGTAAAATATTGTCCTCAGTATTTTACTAATTAGCACCGTATACCTTTTAAAGCTAACTGGAACATTGTTTCATTATAAAGGATTGTGAAATAAAACGATCATTCCAAATGCCAAATAAGTTTCAAACAACATGTGAACAATGATTAATTTTACTATTTTTGGCTCTATGCACAAAGATGTATTTCAAAGATGAACTTAACTATATTAATATCAGCTCTGTCAATCTAATAAACCAAAGTATCACAGTGTAAAGCAATATTTAATCTCTGAAATTATTATATAAAGAGGCATATATTTTGTGTGTGTTTGTGGGTGAATTAATTTGTTTATTTTTTTAGCTCCCACCAATAAGTGAGAACATGTGGTATTTCTTTTTCTCTGCCTGACTCGTTTCACTTAATATTATTCTTTCAAGGTCCATCCATGTTGTTGCAAATGGCAGTATTTCATTCGTTTTTATAGCTGAGTAGTATTCCATTGTGTAGATATACCACATTTTCCGTATCCACTCATCCGATGATGGACATTTGGGCTGATTCCAGCTCTTGGCTATTGTGAAGAGTGCTGCAATGAACATTGGGGAACAGGTATACCTTCGACTTGATGATTTCCATTCCTTTGGGTATATTCCCAGCAGTGGGATAGCTGGGTCATATGGTAGATCTATCTGCAACTGTTTGAGGAACCTCCAATCATTATTTCTTCACACTGGACAAAGTATTTGTGTTACATTCAAGCATTTCCAAGAGTTCTCATCTTTTTAAAAAGTTATGTCCTCTGTACCGAGCTCTCCCATGTTAGCAGATGTTTGAGGCAACTGCGTGGCTAGTTCTTGCATCTTAGTGTAAATCCATCACGAATAAATTGTTTGTTCTCTATCAAGTGTCCATACAACATCCAACATCCCAATGAAAAGTGAAAACATTCATCACTCGACCAGTTCTGCATATGCACATTTGGTGTCACGGACAAAACATGACTGTCTAAAATTTTCTTCTCTCTTTGAGAAAGAGAGGACATTTCCAGTGTCCCTTTGATACAGAAAAGGAAAGGATGGTGTTGGAAAAGAAAAGGGAGAAAAATGAAGCTAGTCTTACTCGTTGAGGCATCTCATGATTATATAAGCACCAAAGGAAACATACAAAATTATGCACAATTCTATCACCAAATGAAGAATTCAAGGTGGGATTTTTCTTATTTGTGTCCAGCAGCTGATTTATGCACAGACCTCTCTTCTCCTGGACCACCACCATGGTCTGATCGATTGTCTGCACAGGAATGTGCCTGTGTCTTTCCAGGAGTATATCTGAACGGAGTTCTTGAATTACATCAGATGGTCCAATTTTGATGAGATCTGTCCAGTTCACCCTTCCAACAGTTGAAATTCATGAGTATCCCTAGATCTGTGTGTGCTCTGATCCAGAGCAGATGTCCATCTCTGGGAAAAGCTAGCCCTGGGAATCATAACACTGAACTTACTGTTCTGCAAGTCTGTCCATGTCAGTCTCATTTCACTTATAATATTGGCACTAGAGGAAAATAACTAGAAATCTCTTAATTTTGAAGAGAGAAAACAGCTGGAGCCAAGGAACTCCTTACCTTGGCAGAGTCCAGAGCACAGTCCTGTGTAAGAGGTACCTGGGTACCTGCCGCACCTTTCCACCTCCTACACCTGTCCACCTGTCTCAGACCTGATGTGGGCTCATGTTCACTCTTCTCCCTCCAAATTTGTAGGGAATTTCACAAATCCTGATTTAGTAGCTCAAGAGAAGGCAACAAGTCAATCATATTGCTCACTCAGCTCAGAATTCGTGCCTTATTTCTAGGATGAATTACATCAGATGGTCCAATTTTGATGAGATCTGTCCAGTTCACCCTTCCAACAGTTGAAATTCATGAGTATCCCTAGATCTGTGTGTGTTCTGATCCAGAGCAGATGTCCATCCCTGGGAATCATAACACTGAAGTTACTGTTCTGCAAGCCTGTCCATGTCAGTCTCATTTCACTTATAATATTGGCACTAGAGGAAAATAACTAGAAATCCCTTAATTTTGAAGAGAGAAAACAGCTGGAGCCAAGGAACTCCTTACCTTGGCAGAGTCCAGAGCACAGCCCTGTGTAAGAGGTACCTGGGTACCTGCCGCACCTTTCCACCTCCTACACCTGTCCACCTGTCTCAGACCTGATGCAGGCTCATGTTCACTCTTCTCCCTCCAAATTTGTAGGGAATTTCAAAATCCTGATTTAGTAGCTCAAGTGAAGGCAACAAGTCAATCATATTGCTCACTCAGCTCAGAATTCATGCCTTATTTCTAGGGCTTGGATTCTGCCTTGTTGGCTAAGTTAAACCAAATCATAAATCCCAGTGTCCTAGCTCATGCCTTTATCCTGGGACATTATCTTAAAAACTGGATCTATTCCAGTTCCTCTAAAATTTGTTCTTCTGTGTCATCCTAGGGCTGCTGTCCAGTCTCTGACCCCAAGCGAGCACCCAGGACCCCAAAAGCTCTTCCCAATCCCACCCCACCCAATAGTGTGCTTCTTACCAGCCAAGATTATGTCTCTCTTCCTATGTTTAAGAGACCTGGGTTTATATCTTCACTATGCATCTTAGATGATCTTGGAACCTACTTAACGTTTTTAATTCAGACTCATGATGTGTGGAATAAAGACAACCATTCTGATCACATAGGTTTTATTTAGAAATCATGATGTGTGGAATAAAGACAACCATTCTGATCACATAAGTTTTATTTAGAATATCACATAAAATAATATATCTAAAGTGCCTGGTTCAATACGTAGCATGTAACCAGAGTTTAATGTATGGCTTTTTTAGCATCCTTGCTGGACATACCTAATAATAGGAAACCACTCTGCAGATGAAAAATGTATACTCCTAATAAAGTTTCTCAAACATTGATGTGCAAAAGAACTTATCACAGGGCTTGTTAAATTGCAGGTTTCTGCCCCTAGCAGAAGTTTCCTTTGGAAACTCTACGTGGAACCCAGCACCTCTGGTCCTTTTGACATGTGTGGCCATAGCATAGAGTCAGGAGGGCACAGAGGGGCAATTCCTGCCTCACCAAGGATCAAGGGGTCTTAAAAAGCAGCAACGACCCCAGGCATGGGCAGTGGATGTGATAGGTCCACCTCTTCCCCACGTCCTCAGATCAACACCCCCTGCTCACCCATCCTCTTTAGCCATGCTGTGCATAAGCTCTGAACACTGAACTCCCTTCACGAACAGGCAGGGATTTCCCACTGACTACGTTACCCACATCCCTGGGTCCCCATCGCCTGGCCCACCCCGCCTCGCCTCCTGCCTGGTCCTGGCCCCTCAGGGCTTCTCATCCTCACGGAAGCAGATCCCATGCCCATAAGCCCATGCATATTGGGGCCACATTGATCGAATCCTTGGTGAGGAACTACATCTGCCTCCGTGAGAGCAAATTAGAGAAACTGGCTGGGGCATCTGTTTCCAATATTTTATACAACTTCCAGGACAAATACATGGAGCGCTTGCCTGTTTGCCCTTGGCCGCAACAATCAATCTGCTTTATTTATGTTCATTCCATTTATAGCTACATCTCTTCTCTCGTTCTGTTTGCATGGCTATTTAAACCAATTACTGAACCTTTTACCCATTCCTGTGATGTCATATCACCCCTTGCCACCAGCCCGAGGCACTCCAGCTGTCCAAGATCATCTTGTCCAGAGTCAGACAAATCTACATTATCATCCCAGCTCCAGCTCTTCTTATTTTTGTGACCTTGAAGAAATTACCTACCCCCTCGGAAATGGACTGTTCTTGTACATAAAATAAAAATANGCCCTCGCACCTGCAGATCCTTGGCATTTTCCTAGACTGAGTAAGGACACCCGTTATCTACGCGTCCTCAGCACCACCTTGACTCGGAAATGGTTTCAATTGCTGTTACTCTTCATTTTGATAGTTTATACTTTATAGTTGGCTTTATTGTGATCAATTTCTTTTATGAAGGTCATTCTTTGGACCTGAGGGCAACAGTGCAATTGACCATATTTTGGTCTATAATTTTGCAATAATTTGGTTTTAAGTTGCATCTATAGCAGGGTCAGATGGGAATCATTCGTCCTCTGATGGCTGTGGCAGACATGTACACAGTCCTCAGAAATACTCTTGCAGGGGATAATTCACTGTTGGCACCCAGTGTTTACTTTCTGCAGAGAGGGAGTGAACTTACCGGTTGGCTTGCTCACCATGGAAAGTAAGAGGTGGTAATGGAGATGGGAGAATGAGTACAGTCTGGTTTTCTGCCTAAGTGAACCATGGTAAAACATGGGTGCACATGCATGTGTGTGGGTGCATGCACACACATGCACACACAACTAAGAACTGCTAGATGGCTAAATGTGAAATTAGGTACCACCAGTTCTCCATTGTTAAACCCTGAACAAGTAAATAAACTTCTCTCATCTCTTTCTCTATCTATGAAATCCAAACATTTGCTTGGCCTCCTACAGAGGCAAACTTTTTTCACAAAGAGTTGTACAGTAAGCACGTTCTGATCCCCAGAATCTCTGTCACAACCATGCAGCTCTGCTATGATAGCACAAAAGCAGACATAGCAATACATAAACAAGTGTCCAAATAAAACTTTATTTGCAAAAACAGGGGAGGCCCCACCGGCTGTAGTTTGCAGAATTCTGCCATACATTATTGTGAGAACCACACGACAAAATGCTGGTGATGATATTATTATTATTGCAGTTATCATCATCATTGTTAACCTTTCCTGTTTAGAAAGCACTGACAACTTATCCTCTCAATCCAAAAGGCAAGAGCAAACACTACGCAGCACATTTTATAGCTGAGGAAGGCAAGTTCTCAAGAGGCAAAGGCTTGTGGCCATATACCAGGAGCAGACTTCAGCTCCCCTGACCATGAGGCATCTCCTCACTGTCACTCAGAGAGCTTTGGAAGTCTCAGCCCATCAGACATTCATAAAAAGTTGTTTTTACATCATTACGCTATATCACTGCTACTCCCAGAGATAAGCCGAACATTTTCATTGCTGAGATATAAAAAATGCCAGGGGCAAAATAGAAAGGCATTTATTTATATTATTGTAAGCTTTTAAAAATGATTTCCCCTGAAGAGGCTCTTTTCTTCTTTTGTCTATTTCTTACCATTTTTATTTTACAGTTGTAAAAATATATGTTTACCATTTGTCTGAAGAACAATGCAATTCTGGCCAATCCATCAGGCAGCCTCACTCTTACAAATGCTCACAACTCATGAGGAAAATGATTGCCTGATTAAAGAGGCGTGTCTAAGCCACAGTGCCCTCAGTGGGTACACGGAGCCCCCACCCCCAAATGCATCTCACTCCAACAACACCAAGCATAGGCTGATTCACCGAACAGGCAGCAAGACCAGACAGGTGTTTTCAAAAGAGGAAAATCTCATATTTCGGGACCATCAGCATTTGTTAAAGCTATTTTCCAAGCAATTATGTGAATTAATTTTGGGAAGGCAATTTGATCCTTTCAGCCTGATGACTCAATGAAATACAAACCTTCAGCAAGAGAGAGAGAAAAAAAAAAATCATTGGGCACTCTTCCTCCTGACCACAATTCAAATCTTGGTGCTCCAGTTTGTGCACAAAGTGCCCCACAATCATTTACTGTAAAATATTCATTGCCAAATTTGTAGAGCTGCAGTTCTCTGCTGCTGTGAGTCCTGAGACCCAGAGTTCAAACTGAGAAGCGGGGTTGAGCAGAATTCTATCTCTGGGACAGGGAAAACATCCACAGCCCACGCACTGTGACTTCAGATGCTTGACACTTGTGTTCTCAGGCTCAGCTTCCTCATCTGTAAAATGGGAAAATGTAGAAACTGCCTTATGTGGTTTTATGTTGGATATAATCAAGAGGAAATACCTGGAAGTTTCTTGGCATGCATGCATATATACACACACGTACACGCATATACATACTTGTATACACATACGCCCATATACATACTTACACATACACCTATATATATATATATATACATATAGTTAAACATACACATACTTATATATATGTACACTCACACACATATATACATCTATAGAAATATACATATATAAACTTTTTTAACTGCTCTTAAATGTTTTCCTTAGCTGTACCATGACTCCTCAGCTCATTAAGAGCAGAAAGTATAACTGATCTAAACGCAGTGCTGGTAGTTTTTTAGGAATTACGTCAGCCAGCTTTTAAGAGCCTCATGCTTGCTGAGAACCTTCCAGGTATTTTGCGTTGATTATGTCTAATGCTTTCTCCTCTAAGACATAGGTATACTAGTTCCCATGGCACAGACAAGTCTCCATGGCAACTGGGGCTTGGAATGTTTTGCTACTGGCCCAAGGTCCACACAGCTTCAGAGCTGCTGAAGCCTGACTTGTTAGCTTAGTTAGTTAGAGCATGGTGTTGTAACACCGAGGTCAAGGGTTCAGATCTCCATACTGGCAAGCTGTAAAACAAACAATCAATCCAGAGCTGCTGAGCTGGGATTCTAACTGAAAGCTGAAGCTCATATTTTTTGCTATCTGCTACACTCCCCCATCATCTTGAACACCAGATAGGAAGCTCCCCAATGATTTGTCCAAGAAGCAGTCTTAAACCACCCAGAGCTTTACGGAGGGTATCCTGCCCCTCAGACTGCGTTGTTCCAGTATACCTCACCTCACCTAAGCATCTGAGAGAAACTACCAAGCCAGCCACCAAGTGCAAGCAGGGGCTTACAATTGGCATCTAAAGTGGGGGCACTCATGTGGGACTGAGCCCTTAACCTGTGGGTTCTGCACTAACTCTTGGCAGTTAGTGTCAGAATGGAGTGAAATTTTAGGACACCTAGTTGGTGTCCACTAGGAACTGGAGGATTGGCCAGTGTGGTGGAAAAACCTACATATTGATGTCAGAAGTGTTGGGAGTGTCAAGAAAACACTATTTTTCTTTTACTATCCACCTTCTTCCTCCTCAAACCCCTGTGATCTGATGTCAACAGGTACAATTCTAAGGAATAATCTCAATATTCATTCTGTTCAGAACCACTCATACTTTTTGCCATTAGCTGACTTTTCCCTCTCCCGTCTCAGCATCTGCTGCCCTGTCACATGCCTGTCTGGCTTTCTCTTTCCCCTTCCAGGATGATGATCTCTAAAATCACCCTAGCCCTTCTGTTACTCTCACCTTTCTCTCCATATCTACTTCCTCATGGAAACCACCCTTCCTCATGACAATCCACATCTCTTCTATGCTCTCCCAAGTTTCTGCCTCAATACCCATATCATCTCTAAAGTTTTATACTCATATTGCACGATTACCCCATCACCTTAAGCTCAGCATTTCAAAACCAGACTTTCCACAGGCCCCTGAAAAATCCCCCTTCACAACATCTCTATTTGTTAACAACAGCAAAGTTCTTTCAGCCTCAGAATGTTGACTGTTCCCTCTCCTTTGCTCCTCATAGTCAGCTACATGTTTTATCAATTCCTTTTTTGACAAGTTTTTGCCTTATTCTCTCTTCTTCCTTTCTCGACCTCTAAATAAATCTGTTACAATCATCTCGATTTATTCTCCCTGTCCCTTCACCTCACTCCATATTTTTCATATATTTAACTGTCAGTGCTATGGTCTGGTTGATTTTTTAAGTTCTGCCTTCCAGCTTAGTCATTCTCTCTTTAGCTGTGTCTAATCTGCTATTTTGTGTTTTTATTTTATGTTATTTTATTCTGCTTCTAGAATATATATTTATTTTTTATATCTGCTAGGTCAATTATATTAGTCTCTCCTTCTTTATTGATTCCTTTTTATATTTATTAAATTCACTAAGCTTATTGTCTGATCATTCCAATACCTGAAGACTTCACAGGTCTGACTCTGCTGTGTGTGACTTGTTGACTCTTACTCTTGGTGGATTATAATGCATGTCTTCTGTGGTTTTTTTACAGTAAGGTCATATTCCTTGAGAATTTATAGGCAGCCTTTGAAGCTGAGTCAAATTCCATACCTGTAAAGATGATTTGCAATTGGCTTCCACCAGTTGCCTAGAGATACTTTCAATTCAGCATGACTTTAAACCAAATTCTTGGCTTGAGTTTTCTTCAGACTACAAAAGGCTTGCAAATTGGCCCTAAAGGAAGGCTGGTTTGTGGTTATAATTTCTTGTTGGAAACAGGGAGCTGCCCTGAACGCAGGGGTCCCCTAGGGGGCAAAGCTCTCGTCCAGCTGCATCCAGCTGACGAAGCTTCATGAAATCAAAGAGAATTGTTTTGAAAATAGCTGGAGATGTTTTTGAAGAAGTCTAGACTTTTGACCTTGGAGCATTCCTGAGAACTTGGGAGTGTGTGCTATTCCTGTAAACGCCCATATCCTGCTGCTACACAGAATTTGTAACCCTTTGTTTAGACTTGCACTTAGAAAAGTATATAAGGAGAAATGCCTGTTAAATAAAGCGCAACAGCCCTCAAGACTGTCCTCCTGACCCCATCTTTTGTCTCTTGTCTCTTTTCTAATCCTGTTCTCATCTTCTCGTCCCACCATCCCTGGCTGGCTTCTGGCTATTTCTGAGGAATTTTATTTTTTCCTCCACCCAGAACCAAGGCTAGTCCTTTAAAAGGTGCCCCTTTATGGGATTGTTTTTATTTGTCTTCTGGTTTATTGGTTGGTTGGTTGGTTGGTTGGTTGGTTGGTTGGTTGGTTGGTTGGTTGGTTTTAGCTCATCCTTCCACTGAAGGTCTTCCTCTTCAAAGGTCCTGGCTTTACATTGGGGTTTCCAGCCGATTGGACTAAAGCTCCACATTACCACATCAGCAGGTGCTGTCTTCATCAGCACCTCCCCAACCTCTCTCCATTTTTGCTATCCAATTGGTTCTGAACCCTGAGCATTTCTTGTCAGCCAAGTCCTGCTGCTATGGTCTAAATGTGTCCCTTGGACATTGGCTGCTGTGTTTACCAGCTGAGTGACTTTGGGCACATTATTTCGTGTCTCTAACTCAGGATCCTCAGATGCACAATGTGGATGGCAATAGTTATATCTACTTTGCGGGGATGGTGTGAAGTTTAAATGAGATCATTTATTTGAGCATGGTGCTTAGAAGTACCCAAAACTGTAAAGGGTCTGAGATTTTACCCTACTTGCAAGCAAACAAGTGAGACTGCCACAGGATCATGGCTGGCAGAAGACACGAGCCTCCTGGGTCAGAGACAAAGGACCCCATTACTCACAGCAATAGCAGCAGACAGAGTATCAGCAATTGAGCCCCAGTTCCCACCAGGTGATGCAAAGGCCAGGTGAGCCCTGCAAGTAAGGTGAGTTGCATTACAGGAGAGGAAACCAGAGCTTAGGGAACCTGAATCTTTTCTAATGGGCAGTAAGCCTGCCTGATCTTTGCACTGGAGAATAGGCAAACAAATCTGCACTCTGCTCTAGAAGGAGACACTATCTCCATCTTCCACATTGTTCTCTACACAAACACATTTGAACAGATAGTCTGGAATAGAAGGGCATTCTGTTTCTCACTCACAGTACATGCAGAAACACAGGAGACCCTTGAAGAGTTGTTTCTCAAAAAAACTTAGCCCTTTAAATCTCAACTTGTTTCCATTGCTTTGCTCTTTCTATTCCTCCTGCCCAGAATTTCCTCCATCTGCCCTGCACAGATCCAAAGTCTTTGCTTCATTCGAAGTACCAGTCAAATGTCCCTTCCTTGAGAAGCATTTTCCAAACACTCCAGCCATCATAAATCCCTTGCCAGAATTCTGACCTACATGGGTGATCTATCTCCGAAAATGTCATTCTTTGATTTTTTTTAAACTGCTTCCTGAATTCAACACTTATCCCACATTCTTTTTCAACTTTAAGTTCAGGGATATACTGTGGGGGGCACAGTAGATGCTGCTGGTGCCCCACCTATGGTCCCCTGGCCTTTGATGGGGTGTCTAACAGGCTGACTTCTCACTACCTGAAGGCTCTATCCAGTGCCTGGAGTGTGCACCTGCACCTTGAGATGCTAGAGAATGAAGCTCCACCCCCAGCAGCCTCAGCCAATGACTGCTGAAGCTGGTGTATCAGTGCCCCAGCTCCCGGGCTCTGTGGGTGGGTGTGTATTCTACGCTGACTCCTGGAGCTCCCCTGGACACTGAGCTCCAGCTGCCCTCGGTGGAACCTGGCTCACTGACAGGGACTTTGATGGATGCCTCCTTCCTCACTCCCTGCCCAGTGTTTTCTGGGGGCACCAGCTCCCCAATCATCTACTCACATTAAATCGTCATCTCAGGGTCTTTTTCTAGCGTCATAACTTCGTATAGCATACATTATACGAAGTTATACGATGACTGATATTCAAAATATCTTTAGTGTTGCAAGACTGACATGGTAAACATAAAACTCCTACACTTACTCAGTAGTGTACACTCAATGGGATACAAAAAGGCATCAATAATAGCTATTTCTTTTAAGAAGATATGCAAGTAAGAGGAATGAACACTGAGGTACTAGGATAAATTGATGACACAGTTAACAAAACAATTGGCATTCTTTTGGGGGGATTAAACTCATTACAAAAAGTGCTTTTAATGCATAGTGTTATATCCGTGCTGCCATGTCACAAAAATAGGCTTGCCAAGGCAGGTGAGGTGTATAAATGCTCGAGCCTCACAGAACTGTAATCAAGTGCAACTATAAATAATACTGAAAAAAGTTGACCATCTGACCAGTGGATAATACTTTCCAGGCATTCAATGGGCTTACCCTTTGCAGTATTCTAAGCTATTCACATTGACAATCACATTCATTGTAGTGCTTGCTGCAAGGGAGGCATATAACCAGTTGTTTTGGCTAAAATATGATGGGAAGGCATTCCTTGGGTTCTACATAAAAATAACAGTATTCAACAGTCTAATGGCAATCACTGATAGGCTGCTGAAATGAATGATATCTTTCATTCATTGTGTTGGAAGGGCCCAGTGAGAAGGGAAAAAAACAACAAAACCTAATACTATTCCAATGGAGTAATGGAAGATCCTTAAGATCCAGATGGCACTTGACTGTCATTTTATAATGGTTTTCCTTCAAGTGAAACTACTACATTGCCTCCCAATTTCTCTCCAAGTGTCGAACGGTCCTTAATGTCATCCAAGCCATTTACTTGCCACTCATGTTTAATACCTGTAAACTTCTTTTTAATGGCATCTTTAGAACTAGCATAAATCATCTTGCTTTTTAAAGGTGCACTTTCAGGAGCCCAGAGTATAAATACTAGGTCTTCTTTCTTAGACTCTTTTGTTTCGTATGTGGCATCGTACAAAGCATATCGGCAATCATTCAGAGATAGCAACTTCACAAAAGATGTGTAGGGGTCCTCTACAGTATCACCAATGTCACCCACCAAGATCTGCTTTGCTTCCTCTACAATTATTTGTCTTTTGTCATCGCTTAAACAGAAAAGAACTGCTTTCTTTCTTTTTTTGATCTCCTCTTGTGTAGAAGATTTCCTTACTTTCATATCATTAAAAACTTTGATGACTTCATCATTCACTGTAACTCCAGAAGCCTGAAAATAAACAAAAAACAGTAATTAAAAACAAGAATATTGGTTTTAACCAAAATTACTGTTTGCCTAAGGAGAATTCACTTTAGTCTGGACATCAAAAACTGCAGCATACCGTGCAAGTAGTTCAATCAGATTTGCCACATTTTAAGTACCAGCATATGACACACCTAAGGATTCTAACTCATCCTGCCATTCACCTTTCTTAAAGAAATTTAAACACTGAAGCAAATGGAAGGTAGAGCGAAAGGGACAAATACAAGTTGTCCCATCCCTGAAATGTTTCCTATTTCACTGGGTGATGTCAGAGGTTCAGGAGCAGCAGCAAAAATACCTTCTGTATTGTGTCAACTCTGCAGGCCTTAAAAAAACACTTTTGGATTTCAGTTAATGCTTCTACTATTTTTTTCTTTAAAGTCATCCTAGCCACTGCCTTTTCCTCATAAGGAAAGAGAATCAAGTGTAAACTCCAAACCGCCCACGGCCACAACAAAATCGCCGCGCAGCTCAAATGCAGACACTTCAACACCAATTGGTAGAGTGTAAAGGTTTTTTACCGCGAGAAAGCGTTTTAAAGAGTTTTCGCACCCAGTCTCCCCGTAAGGACTGTACTACGTGCCAGCAGACCCTGACCCAAAGCCTTCCGAGCACGTACCAATTTCAGAGCCCGCGCGTTGAGGAAAATTAGGCAGCGAAGGGCAAACCTGGCACGCGCGGGCTGCCCTCCGCGGACCCGCCCTCCGCAGACCCTCCCGCGCCCCGGGCTCCGACCCCCAACCCGCGCCGGCGCTGAGGCCCTCCCCGCCCCCAGGAATCCGGAGAGCGGCAAGGCCGGGCCCAATGGTGGGAAAGCAGGCCAGTCGGCTGGACAGCAGCGGGGCCGC